>NC_058412.1:39654821-39655767 GCF_002201575.2 Neomonachus schauinslandi
CCCCCCGCGCCAGAAAAAGCCGGCACAAATCCAAGTTTTCCTTTACTGCCAGCAAAGAATTTTGGAGGCCAGGGAACACCCCCAGAAGTGGACCCCAAAGCCTCTCCCCAACAGAAGGGGAAAATGTAAAGGAACTTTACTTTCATCCAGACACTGCCCAGCGCAGCCTAACGCTCGGCCGCCACAGAACAGTTCAACTCCGCAAACATGTTCTGCCCAGGATCCTCCCGGGACGGCCCCATCCCCCACCCCATCTCCGAGCCCGGGTCGCATCCCGCCGGCCCGGCCTCCCACCCTCCCGGGTGCGGCCCGACAGGCACTCACCGTGCGCGCTCCTCCGGGAGACAAGGGTCCGTTGGAGAGGTACGGACTGCTCAAGTCCGGGATCATCAGAAACGGGTACCCAGGGTACGGGGGGCCCTTAAAGAACGCGCCGTCCTGGGGCCTTCTCACTGCGGGCAAGACCGAGGGGGGGGTGAGGCCCGGGCCCCCAGGACAGCGCGGCGGCAGGGGACCCGGGGCGGGGACCGCGCTCCAGGACGGCTGTCGCCGCGGCGGGCGGAGAGCAGGGGCACGGCCACGGGGCAGGGGAACCGTGGGCGGCCTGAGCTGAGGCGCTGGGCGCAACCGGGCCGGAGACTGGGGGCTGCCCCGACCCGCACGTACCTTCGGCGAAATAGTCCCGCGGCTTCTGGAAGGCGTCCCGGGCGGGCTGCGGGCGCCTCTCCGCCTGCGGAGGAGACACAAAGGCGAGGGCGGGTGAGCGGGCGCGGGGCCGGGGTCCCCCGGGGTCGGCCGCGGGAGCCTCCTTACCTCCGAGTCCGAGCTGCTGCTCTGGTTCTCCGACTCGTTGACCAGGGACGACTTGACCTCGTCCAGGTCCCGCTGCGCGGAGGCACTGTCGCTGCTCGGCTCCTGCTCCTCGCCCCCCTCGTCTTGGAAGGGG
>NC_058412.1:39656167-39787411 GCF_002201575.2 Neomonachus schauinslandi
TGGTGGGGCCGCGCGGGCCGGGGCCGCCGCTCTCGGAGCCCCTCGCAGCCCGCGCCCGGCCCGGCCCGGCCCGGCGCCCGCCCCTCCCTCTCTCCCTCCCGCTCGCCGGCCCGCTCGGCTCGCCGCCGCGGCGGCCGCAGCAACAAAGTTTGACAGGGCGTGGCCCCGCGGGAAACGGGCCGGCACTGCCGGGCCGGGGCGGGGGCGGCTCGGCTCGGGCCCCTCCGGCAGCGCCCAGCCCAGGGCTCCCCAACTCGCCGCCGCCGCCTGCTCCGCCGGGGCGTCCCAGCGCCTGGCCCGCCGGGGAGGGGCGAGCGGCGGAGGAAGGAGGGATCGCCGGTCTGGGCAGGGGGGCCGGAGGGAGGAGCCCCGGCTGCAAGCTGACACCCGCGCGCCTCGCGGAACCCGGAGAGCTCCGGCGCGCACACACTCACTCGCATTCACACTCGCACACCGCTCACTCACACCTTCCGGGGGCTGCGCCTCCCCGCCGCGCGTACCGCCCTCCCCCCCCCCCCCGCCCTGACCCCCTCCCCTGCGCCTCGCCCCGCACCCGCGGCGGCCCGCCTGCACCCTCCGGCCCACCGCCCCCACCGCTAGGCATCCCCTAACTTTCTTCCAAAGAACCCCCAGAACTCCGCACCGCTTCCACACCCCCTCCCACCGCAGCGGCGCGCTGGCGGGCGGCACTGCCCCCTGCGGGAAAGCTTCGGACACACAGACCCGCCGCGGACACTCGCTGCCTGGAGTTCCTCGGAGCGCGGGATCCCGCCAGCTTGCTGGCCCTCGCCTGATGCGTAGGGCAGAGGATCGGGCAAATTTATGGCACCCCGGAATATGCCGGGCGGCCTTCCGCCCCTCCTTCCTGTGGGGTTCCAACGCGCCCCCTCCCTAGTCCAGGTTTTTGACCTTGTTCAGGTGTCTAAAGTCACCCGCCGCTGAAATCCCAAAGATCACCTTTGCCCCATAGTTGCGGACCAGGTCCGTCAACGAATAACTCACAGCCCTGGTTTCAGAAAGGATTCGGATTGGGTTCGTTGCGAAGGAAAATTGTGTGCCTGTGACCTCTGAAGCCTTTCACAAAGCTGCCTCAGAAGCCAAGGAGCATATAAAAAGTAACCCAACCAGCCTCGTGCTGAAAGAAATGCCTCTTAGAGTTCATTAAGATAGCATCCCTCTCCAACCAGTTTGGGAAAGTTTAAAAAAGTGGATCTCGTGCCATCCACAGTGGGGAAGTGTTGGCGAGAGCATCCGTTTTAAAAGCAGACTGAAAGGCAGTATGGGAATACCTAAAACTATTTTCAACGCAACTGGCAGGGGAGTTTTCTACCGTGATTCCCCCACACATGGACAAAGTCACAGATACAAGGAAGTTCAAAGCAGCAGGGAGGTTGGGAAGAGGGGTTCTGGGTCTCACAGTGAGCCTCTGTGCAGCAACCAGCTCAACAGAATGAGGCCCCGGCACATAGGGATCCTAGAATGATTTTGGAGAAACATTAAATGAAAGACAGTATATACGGCCCTCCCTTTCATTTTGATTTTTTTAAAAATTAAATATATATATATTTATATATATGTAAGTATTATATATTATATATATATATATTTGTTTCTGCATAGAAAACTCGCGAAGATACACACCAAGTTATCAATAAATACATTTGAGAAAAGGAATAGGTGAGAGGAGTGAGCCTGTTTTGTTCTGCTTTCTACGTATTTTACCATTTATCACAACCAAAGATGTTTATCTCTTTTTTACACAATTAATACATGAATACAGTCTCAAACCTTTTTCAAACAATATCCATGGATCTCGAATAGTATCTTGAGTACAAGGTAAAAGTCCCTCCTGGCCTGCTTGCCACACCTCACTCCAAGGAGGCACTGGTTGGGTGTATCCTTCTAGACATTTTCCCAGGCACATGTAAACACATATGCAAACGTTCAGATTTACTTCCACATAAATAGAATTATACTCTTCATATTATCGTGTGATATTTCGTTTTTATAAGTCTCTAAAAGGAAGTTTTTCATGTGGTCCATAAACATATGAAAACCCTATTGTATTAGTTTCCCGTGGTTGCTGTAACAAATTACCACAAACTTGGTGGCGTAAAACACTGGCAATGCATTCTCTCACTGGTGGGGAGGCCAGAAGTCCAAAATGAGTTTCACTAAATCAAAATCAAGGTGTTGGCAGGGCCAAATTCCCTCCTGAGGCTGTAGCGAGAGTGTGTTCCTTGCCTCTTCCAGCTTCTGGTGGCTGCCTCTGATCTGTGAAATCTGCTCACTGCACTTTCTGCCTCTGGTCACACAGCCCCCTCCTCTGTCCAGTCTCTCTCTGCTTCCTTCTTATAAGGAAGGACACTTGTGATGTCATTTAGGGCTCACCCAGATAATCTTGGATAATCTCCCCACTCAAGTTCCTTAACTTAATCACATCTACAAAGACCCCTTTTCCTTATAAGGTAACATCCACAGGCTCCAGGGATTAGTACAGGGACATATCTCTGGGAGGAAGCCATTATCAGCCAGCCGCACCTATCGCCCTCGAAGAGATGCAAACCGAAACAGCACAGAGATACCATTTTTCATCTATCGGATTGGCAAAGGCTGAAAACAATTGCACCCAGCGCAGGCCCCTCTGCTGGGAAACAGCTGCTGGGCGTGGCCGTGTCACATTTCTGAAAGGACATTTGGCAATAGCTATGAAGAACCTTTATGTGGGTACACCTTTGGCTCATCTATACGCTTCTAGGATTTTATATCCAGAAAATAACCAGGCACACAAGTAAACCTGTACGAGTATGTTCATCGGGTGAAAAGCTGGAAACAATCTCATTGTCCCCAGATAGAGAATTGTGAAATAAAATCATGATGCATTCGTCGGATGGAATGCTCTGCCGTTGTGAAAATATGTTTGCCAACGTGGAAAGAGGCTCATGATAGTGAAAGTAGCAGATTAAAATTAATGTATATAGACTTCTGGGAGACCTGGGTGGCTCAGTGGGTTAAGTGTCCATCTCTTGATCTCAGGGCCCTGAGTGGAAGCCCTGAGCTTTAAGTAGGCATTGAGCCTACTTAAAAAAAAAAAAAATTAAATAAAAAAAATGTATATAGACTTCTGCTTTCCATTCTAATGGAATATTAATGTCAGACTGACTTTTCCATCAAGAACCACTATAAATGCTGGTATTAGTATTAGTATTAGTATTTAGTATTTCAATACTAAAATAAAACAACAACAATAAAACCCAGTTGATGTGAAGACATCAGAGTCAATGAAATCAGCCAGGACTTAAGGAGTCAAGATATCAAAGAGAAGGGAAGTTCACTGAAGTTTATATTTACCACTATTGTATCCCCTCAGAGCATTTGGTGATTTGCAACATCAGGCAGAGGCCAAACAAAAAGTAACTGTGTAGAGCAGGCCAGCTAGCCTCCTGCCTATTTCCATAGGGCCTGTGAGCTAAGAATGTTTTTTACAGGGGCACCTGGGTGGCTCAGTCCTTAAGTGTCTGCCTTCGGCTCAGGTCATGGTCCCAGGGTCCCAGGGTCCTGGGATCGAGCCCCGCATCGGGCTCCCTGCTCTGCGGGAAGCCTGCTTCTCCCTCTGCCCCTCCCCCTGCTTGTGTTCTCTGTCTCTCTCTGTCAAATAAATAAATAAAATCTTTAAAAAAAAGAATGTTTTTTACATTTTTTAATGGTTTCCCAAATAAATCAAAGAAGGATAATAGTTTGTGACATGAAAATTATATCAAATTCAAATTTCAGTGTGGATAAATAAAGTTTTAATGGAACATAGTCATACTAAGTTATGCATTGCCTATGACTGCTTTCAAGCCATAATGTCAGAGTACTTGCAGCAAAGATTAAAGGTGGTGTTCTCTTGGCTTTAGATCACTACCCTCCACACTACAAAGTAGAGATGAAGTGTTTTAAGTGCCATGTATATCGCTCAGACAAATTCACAAAGCTTGGGGAAAGAACCAGGTGTTTATAGCCTGTAGTATTCATTATATTATTCACCAGCAAGTACTTTGCAGAAAATATTTACTTTCTGTTCTTGGATTCCTTTTACAAAGCATTCATTACCTGAAGAAATTTTTTCCCAGATTGTATTTTTTGGTTTACTATTTCTGAAGGAATGAATATTCCTTCCAGGTGGTCCAAAAGTTGCCTGGCATGTAACACCAGCTTAATATAGAAGTATATGTTTGGAGCTCTGTTCACATTGCTACAGTCTGTTCATGATGTATCTGCTGTGGTCATAATGAATTTTCCCAGCCATGTCATTTAGTCTTTTTGTAAATATGGAGTTAAATCATTTTATGGATGAGTTAAGATTTGAGCAAGAGGACACAGCCTACTCATTCCATGAGTTCTAAGAATTTTCCCATGTATAAAAATCGCACTGAAACATCCCAATAAATGATTATTAAGCATTCTTTGGATGTAAAAAATAAAGTTGTGCAAGAAACTCATCTTCCCTGCTGTTCTTAAGATGAAGAACCATGCAGAATCCAAAGTCGTGAGGATTTTGGTTTGCATTAGGGTTCCGATAATTCCTGTGTGACTCTGGAAAGGTCAAGTTCATATCATGAAGCCTTGGTTTCCTCATCTATGAAACAGGGAAACAGAGCCACGGGTTGCTCTAGCTGCTCCTGATTATACAGCCAAATCAGCTGTCAAGGACACTTTTGGCCTCATTTCCAGTTGGGGAAATACGAAAGATGAGGTAGAGAGGAGATGACAATTTATCAGCATAAGTTTTATGCCTCCGTGTTTTCCTCTAACAAGTTCACTTTCCTTTCTCAGTTTACTACGGACTTTCCAGCTTCTGATCATTTCGTGTTACTGTTCTCGGCAAAATTACATAGGCTTTATTTTCGTTTTCTCTCTGATTTTGAAAAAAGAGGTGGCACTCTACTACTTTCCTCTAATATAGCTTCAAAAGTGTTCCAGTCGGGGCACCTGGCTGGCTCAGTCGGCGAAGCGAGCCACTCTTGATCTCAGGGTTGTGAGTTTGAGTCCCTCATTGGTATAGAGAAAAATCTTTTTTTTTTTAATTTATTTATTTTTGAGAGAAAGAGAGAGCAGCAGGGAGGGAGAGAAGGAGAGGGAGAGAGTGTCTCAAGAAAACTCCATGCTGAGTGCAGATCCCAATGTGGGACTTGATCTCATGACCCCGAGATCACAACCTGAGCTGAAACCAAGAGTCGGAAGATTATCTGACTGTGCCACCCAAGCACCCCCAAAATGAAATCTTTAAAAAAAAGAAAAAAGTATTCCAGTATCTCGAAGTGGGGCATATCTGGTTTTGATAAAGGGAGTTAATTTTTGCTGCCAGAGCCCTATGATTAGCCAAATTCTGGCATAAACTTTCCAATCCCAATTCTTGTCATCTTTTGGGTTTTCCTTTATTTATTTTTTTAAAGGAGGCTCCACGCCTAACATGGGGCTTGAACTCATGACCCTGAGATCAAGGGTCACATGTTCTACCAACTAAGCCAGCCAGGTGCCCCATCTTTTGGGTTTTTAAATAGTATTTATTATTAGTTTTCCAAATTATGAAAGGAATATTGGTCCCACAAAAAATCTGAAGCAATACCTACCAAGCAGTAAGCAGTGCTATTTTCTGGAGATAAGCTAATAGGGGACTTTTTCCCTCCTACATTTTGCATGTGTATGTGTGTACACATGTGTATATACATGTATTAGGTTCATAAAAATATATACATTGAAAAAATTTGTGCTTTATTATAGAAAATGGACAATTCAGGGACGCCTGTGTGGCTCAGTTGGTTGGGTGTCTGCCTTTGGCTCAGGTCATGATCCGAGGGTCCTGGGATCGGCTCCTGCTGAGCAGGGAGCCCGATGCGGGGCTTCATCCCAGGACCCTGGGATCATGACCGGAGCCGAAGGCGGACATTTAAATGACTGAGCCACCCAGGCGCCCGCTTCTTTGCATTATTAATCCCTGACTCAAAGTCCAAGGTGAATGTGTCTGTTTGTCAAAGCCTAGGTCATATACCCTGTATCACAGCTGTAAGTAAGAGTGGGAAAATGAGAGCTAGAAGAGCAGACACAATCTGATAAGGAGATTTGTGTGCAGGTTTATTGGGGAATGATCTCAAGGAACAACATCTGCAAGTGAGGGAGTGAGGCAGGGTTAAGTTCGACGGAAAAGTTGAACTGCAAAGCAGTTGCAACAGAGGACTCAGTCAATCCCACAGAGAGCTCTAGAGCTGGAATACTCTTTTAGATTTGCCCAGGTTGGAGGCAAGGGGCCAGACCTTTGTTCTCTTACACTGACTAGTCATTGAATATGGGCTGCTACCAGAGGGGGGCCATACTCTTGGGCAAGCCAATTCTCCTTTGCCCAGAACAATTTCTAGGGAAAGATTCAGCAGTGAGCCATTGGCAGCCAATACTCCTGGTGGCTGAGGAAATGAGTATCTCAGTCCTAAAGGGGAATTCTATGTGGCACACCACAGCGTCCACTACTGTCCCTTGCACCATTTGGATCTGCTTCCTTTCTATAGCCCGTTCACTCTCATAGACGTTTTGAAAGTGTAGCTTTGAGAAAGGGTAGCAGGATAAACTACAGCCCTCACTGCTTCAGCTCATCTCACATCACAATCTCCCTCCCTTTTACACATTCCAGTCTAGAGTCTCAGATTTCTCTTACCTTCAATCTTGATGGCTTATCTGATGGATAGCCTAGACCCTGAGTACTGGAGTGGTCTGAGCCCATTGTCACCATACTTTTCTTAGACTGCAGCTGCTTCCTTTGTCCATTTACCATAAATACTGAGCAAGGAGTAGCAAGAGATTTTTTTCAGTGAATCACGTGGGTGCAAAATGCATTCTTTCCTACCTGGATTGAGTAAGAGCAATCCTATCTCCTGATGATCACAGTCAATTAATTACCCATGACAATATGGTTATTTCTTCCCTTTCTTGCTAGTCTCTTGTCACAAGAAACCCAGAGTGACTGGGCAGTAGCTTTAGGGAAATTTTACTCTGTGCCCTAGAGGAAGCATTCTCCTCTGGGAACCAGGAGCTCCAGAACTTAAAATTGAGAGGATAGGAGGCTCAAATTTCCCAAATGGGTCAGTGGGAAGTGATGGAAGTGGAGCCCCTCCTACCTATATTCCTTGGCTTCTTAACTTGTGTAGTTTGTCTGTTTGGACACTCTACCATTTAATGGTCATTGACTTAAGGTGTATACTGCATCCTGGGGGATGATGTCCCATTCTTATTGAGTATCATCTCTAAATTAGTACCTCAGCTACACTTTCAAAAGGCTATTCCATCACTTTATTAGTCCAGAAGCTTTTGAGTGAATGGGGTATGTGATAAGATCAGTAGATCTCTTTATCATGTGGTCATTGCCACATCTTCCTTGCTGTAAATTGGGTTTCTTGGGCCAGAAGTGATGTTATGCAGAATTAATTCCCTACTGGTAGATCATTCTGTAAGTCCTCAGATAGGGTGTTCCCCAAGGCACTGCAGGCAGAAAAGCAAGCAAGACCAAATCCACAACATGTATTACCTCCAGTCAAGAGGAAGCAGCAGCTTTCAGAGGGGCCCAATAATCAGCTTGGCACCAAGTGGCTATTTGGTTTCCTTGAGCAACGGCACTATATCGGGGACCCAGCACTGGCCTCTGTTGCTGGCAGGCTGGGCATTGCATAGCACTAGTAGCTAGATCAGCCTTGGTGGGTGGGAGCTCCAGCTTTGGGGCCCATTCCCAGTCTCCAAACCTGCCACGATGACCATTCCGTTCCTGAGCCAACTGTGTCAGCCCTGGGGTAGGTGATAATAGAGGTTGGCTGACATCAACCTGCCTGAGTCATTTGTCTCTTTGGTTGTCTGGGGGCTCTTCTGTGGGGGGAGGCTCTTTTGTGGTCATTGAAATGCGATACAAAAATATTCACACTTTTTTTTTTAAAGATTTTATTTATTTATTTGAGAGAGAGAATGAGAGAGAGAGAGCACATGAGAGGGGGGAGGGTCAGAGAGAGAGGCAGACTCCCTGCTGAGCAGGGAGCCCGATGCGGGACTTGATCCTGGGACTCCAGGATCATGACCTGAGCCGAAGGCCGTCACTTAAACAACTGAGCCACCCAGGCGCCCAAAAATATTCACACTTTTTGCCCACTTCCTTAGATCCATCCATAGGAGGTGCTGGCAAACTTCAGGCCCACCGACCAAATCCACCCAGTGCCTGTTTGTAAATAAAGTTTTATGGGAACAAAGCCATGATCATTTATTTACATACTGTTGTTGACAGCTCCTTTTACATAACAGCAGAGTTGAGTAGTTGCAGCAGAAACGATGTGGCCTGTAAGTCTAAAACAGTTGCTCTGGGGGCGCCTGGGTGGCTCAGATGGTTGGGCATCTGCCTTCAGCTCAGGTCATGACCCCAGGGTCCTGGGATCGAGCCCCGCATTGGGCTCCCTGCTCAGCAGGAGGCCTGCTTCTCCCTCTCCTACTCCCCCTGCTTGTGTTCCCTCTCTCGCTGTGTATCTCTCTGTCAAATGAATAAATAAAATCTTTAAAAAAAATAAAATAAAATAAAACAGTTGCTCTGATCCTTGACATCAAAATTTTGCAGGGCGCCTGGGTGGCTCAGTTGGTTAAGCGTCTGCCTTCGGCTCAGGTCATGATCCCAGAGTCCTGGAATCAAGTCCCACATCAGGCCCCCGGCTCAGCGGGGAGCCTGCTTCTCCCCTGACCCTCTCCCCTCTCATGCTGTTTCTCTCTCAAATAAATAAATAAATAAATAAATAAAAGTTTGCAGACTACTGATCTACTCACTTCTTTCCAAGACCTTGTCCCCAATTTCTTTTCAGGTCCCTGATCAAGCAAGCCATTTGACACTGCCTTCAACTCTGTGTATATTTTTTTTACCTTTGGTCACTTGTCTTTCTGCACAGAGTAGATGACTAGATATATCGTCCAAAGCTCTCACTTTTGGAAGGATCTCCCCCAGATATTTTTTCAGGGTTACTCCTGAACGAGACAGTATTGTATCAACAGTCCACTAACTTGCCATTTCCTCCTCACACGGTCCAATTAACATGTTACATTGTCATAGTGGACCAAAGTGATGTTCTTCCGGATGTTCAGACAGTCCAGATCTATTGGGACTATATTATGATGGTGTGCTGAATTTAAAATATGTCCACAAATTCAGCAGAGCATACAACTCTTGATCTTGGGGTTATAAGTTCAAGCCCCACATTGGGTATAGAGATTACTTAAAAATAATAATAATCTTTTTTTTTAAAGATTTTATTTATTTATTTGACAGAGAGAGAGAGCACAAGCCGGCAGAGGGAGAAGGAGAAGCAGGCGCCCTACTGAGTTAGTAGCCCAATGCGGGGCTCGATCCCAGGACCCTGGGATCATGACCTGAGCCGAAGGCAGGTGCTTAACTGACTGAGCCACCCAGGTGCCCCCTGTTTCTCTTTCTTATTCCTCACTCTTGTTCCCTGAGATCGCCTTCCCCAAAAAACTATCTGCACATAATCTTTTGTTTGCTTTCAGGAAGACCTACAAGATAATATAAAAAGGCACTGGGCATAATTCAAACCTGATTTTATATATTTAGCTGCCCAACAGTTGGCATCTTATCTTACTTAATATAGAAATATTGAGGTCAGAAAAAAAAATAAAAAAGAAATAAAAAGAAATATTGAGGTCAGGAATAGTGCCACTACTTCCCTATGATTTAACAGGATTTTGGAAGTATTAGCCAACACACACATAGGAGAAAGCATTTTAGATAAGAAATATAATAATTGGAAAAGAAGAGAGAAAAAGATTTCTGTTTAGCGGCTTACCTGGCAGTCGACATATGGGTCTTTTGCTTCAACAGCATTCGGATGGAACATACCCCGGCAATCCCCTTCTTCCTGCCTTGGAACACTTCAATATCCTCTCCATTCCCAACCTCAAGGCCATCTCCTCATCCATCCCCTTCCTCCCAGACCAGCTAACACCATTTTTTTGTGCTTAGCTACACTTATTGCCAACAGACCTGTGCTCCCAAATTTGAGTAACTCATAATAATTTGCATAATTCAGAATTATTCCACCGACATGGAGGCCATTGTCAACCACTTGGTTAATCTGCATCAGCTGGCCTCCACCTAGGTCTCCTGGGCTCCTATTTTGAGCATGATGTTTCTCTGGAGGGCTGGCCCTCCTTCAGACCCAAGATGAGTGGGGCAAAGCCCTGGACACATAGAAAACACCATGCCCCTGGAGAAAAACCCGAACCAGGCCCTTTGGCGTCTGCAAGCCCCGGCTTCTGCCCACGCAGACCTCCACTTCTTGGAGAACCGCTTCCTAGATGAGGAGGTGAAACTCTTCAAGAAGATGGTGACCACCTGACTCACCTCCGCAGGCCGGCCAGCCACCTCTCTTCAAAAGGCTCACCCCTCAAGTAAGACTAAGAGCCTGCAGAGCCTGGCAGCCTTGAGGGGCCCCTTTGGCACACCCCTGGTGTCCCCGCTTCTGCCTGAGCCTCTCCCTGAAGCCACCAGGCAGCTTTTTAACCCCCCTGGAGCTCCTGCTCAAGCCATAGATCAAATGGAAACAATAACGCTTTTTGCAGAAAACAACACACACACACAAAGAACAAACAAAAACCTATCTTTGTTTGCAGATAATATAATTATTTGGTTGGAACATCCAAAAGGGTTGAAAGGAAAACAATCACAGGGATAAGAAAATTTAGTAAAATAACATGATATAAAATTAACATGTAGAAATCAATAACCTTCATATATACAAATAGCAAGCAATTAGAAAATATAATGAAAGAGAAGATCCTTTTAAAAATAGTAAAGGGGCGTCTGGCTGGCTCAGTCGGTAAAGCATGAGACTCTTGATCTCTGGGTGGTAAGTTCGAGCTCCACACTGGGCAGAGAGTTTACTTAAAAACTTTTTTTAATCTTTATTTTTTTTAATTTTTATTTATTATTTGAGAGAGGGAGAGAGAGAGCATGAGCCAGGGGAGGGGCAGAGGGAGAGGGAAAGGGACAAACAGACTCCCTACCCAGCACCAAGCCCAGTGTGGGACTTGATCCCAGGATGGTGAGATCACGACCTGAGCCGAAGGCAGACGCTTAACCGACTGAGCCACCCAGGTGCCACATTTTAAAAAATCTTTAAAGGGATGCCTGGGTGGCTCAGTCGTTAAGCGTCTGCCTTCAGCTCAGGTCATGATCCCAGGGTCCTGGGATTGAGCCCCGCATTGGGCTCCCTGCCCCGCGGGAAGCCTGCTTCTCCCTCTCCCACTCCCCCTGCTTGTGTTCCCTCTCTCGCTGTGTCTCTCTCTGTCACATAAATAAAATCTTTAAAAAAATAAATAAATAAAAATAAAAAATCTTTAAAAATAAAAGTAAAAAGGGGCTATTGGGTGGCTCAGTTGGTTAAGTGTCTGCCTTCGGCTCGGATCATGATGTCAGGGTCCTGGGATCGAGTCCTACATGGGGCTCTCTGCTCAGTGGGGAGTCTGCTTCTCCCCCTCCCTCTGCCTCTCCCCTCCAACTTGTGTTCTGGAACGCTCTGCCCTCTCTCCCTCTCAAATAAATAAATAAAAAATCTTCAAAAAAAATAAAATCAAAAAGAAACTAAAATATCTGGTGTAGACCTAAAAGAAATATGCGAAAGCTAACTACAAAACACACATAAAAGACACAAAAGTGGGCTTGAGCAAATGGAAAGATGCGCCATCCTCTTGAATAGAAAGACTTACTATCATAAAGATGTCAGTTCTCCCTAACTTCCGTGATACATTAATCATGATTTCAATGGAAATTACCATCAGGTTTTGCTTGTTTTATAGAGCTGAATGAGTTTATTATATAATATATTTATATGATAAACCTAGTACATTTCTTTAAGAAAGAGAAACATGTAGAGGCTGGCCTCCAAGACATTAAAACATTAAAGTCTCTATAATTAAAACAGTATAGAAGTGACACATGAACAGACAGACAGACCGATGGAATTGAATAGAAAATCCAGAAATAGACCTAAGTGCAAAAGGAAATTTGGCATACAAGAAAGGATGTATCTCAAATCAGTGAGGGAAAAGACAAACTTTTAAATAAGTGGTGTTGAGACAACTGTGTACCCATATGGAAAAAGATAACATGAGATTCATTCTTCTTGTGTACTGGAATAAACGATATATGAGTAGGAGACCTAAATGTGAAAAACGAAAATGTATAAATACTAGAAAGAAACCAGAATGCATTCCTTTATAACTTGGGAGTGGGGAAACATTAATAATTTTACAAATCAGAAGAAACACAAAAAAGATTAGTAAAGATTACTACGTAGATATAAATATGCTTTTGCAAGAGAGAGAGGGAGAGAACATAAATTTTCTTTTTTTTTTAAATTTTATTTATTTATTTGACAGAGAGAGGCACAGTGAGAGAGGGAACACAAGCAGGGGGAGTGGGAGAGGGAGAAGCAGGCTTCCCACCAAGCAGGGAGCCCGATGCGGGACTCCATCCCAGGACCCCGGGATCACGACCTGAGCCAAAGGCAGATGCTTAACGACTGAGCTACCCAGGTGCCCCGAGAACATAAATTTTCAAAAGATGAATTGACAAACTGGGAAAAAGTATTTACAATTTATATCACAAAGGCCTAATACTCCTAATATATGATATGAAGTGCTCCTGATTTTTAAAATGAGATAAATATACGAACGTAGAAAAAGAAATGCAAATGGCAAAGATGCTCTATCTTTTTTATAATAAAGAAAGTGCATATTAAAATTACCCTGAGATAACATTTCTTCCCTATCAGATTGGCAAAAATCCAAAAGTTTGACAACATATTCTGATGGTGAGATGTGAGGAGTTGGGCTCTCTTATATGTTTCTCATGGAATGCAAAATGATACAATCTATATGGAAGGCAATTTGGCAAAATCTAACAAAATTAAATATGCATTTACCCTTCAATTTAGCAATCCTACTTCTAGGAATCTACCCCAAAGACTCACAGGTAAAACTATGATCCAACATACAGATGAGGAGCATTTTGTAACACTATTTAATAAAAAAGACGGCAAACGATGCAAAAGTCTATCAGTAAGGAACTGGTTGAATGTTACATTCATGCAACCAAGTACTGTATAGATATAAGAAACAATGAGACATCAAAAAAACCAAAATCTTGCCATTTGCAACGACGTGGATGGAACTAGAGGGTATTATGCTAAGCGAAATAAGTCAATCAGAGAAAGACAAGTATCATATGATCTCACTGATATGAGGAATTCTTAATCTCAGGAAACAAACTGAGGGTTGCTGGAGAGATGAGGGGCGGGAGGGATGGGGTGGCTGGATGATAGACATTGGGGAGGGTATGTGCTATGGGGAGCCCTATGAATTGTGTAAGACTGATGAATCACAGACCTGTACCTCTGAAACAAATAATACATTATATGTTACAAAAAAAAAAAAAAGAAGAAGATAGTAGGAAGGGAAAAAGGAAGGGGGGGAAATCGGAGGGGGAGACGAACCATGAGAGACTATGGACTCTGAGAAACAAACTGAGGGTTCTAGAGGGGAGGAGGGTGGGGAGATAAGTTAGCCTGGTGATGGGATTTAAGGGGGCACATACTGAATGAAGCACTGGGTGTTATATGCAAACAATGAATCATGGAACACTACATCAAAAACTAATGATGTAATGTATAGTGATTAACATAAAATAAAATTTTAAAAAAATAATGCAAAAAAAAAAGAAGCAATGAGAATCTCTATTTCTATGGACTGAATTGTGTCTCTTCAAAATTCACCTCTTGAAGCCTTAACTCCCAATGTGATCATGTTTGGAGATGGGGCTTTTGGGGTAGGTTTAAACGAGGTCATGAGGGTAGGGCCCTTATAATAGCACTAGTGTCCTTATTTTTTTAATTAATTATTTATTTATTTGAGAGAGAGAGAGCACAAGCAGGGGGAGCGGCAGAGGGAGAGAGAGAAGCAGACTCCTTGCTGAGCAGGGAGCCTGATGTGGGGCTCGATCCCAGGACCCTGGGATCATGACCTGAGCTGAAGGCAGACACTTAACTGACTGAGCCATCCAGGCGCCCCAGCACTAGTGTCCTTATAAGAAGAGACACCAGAGAGCTTATTCTCTTTCCCTGCCATGTGAGAATACAGTGAGCAGGAGGTCATCTACACACTAGGGAGAGAGCTCTCACCAGAAACTGATCATGCTGGCATCTTTTTTTTTTTTTTAAGATTTTATTTATTTATTTGAGAGCGAGAGAGAGAGAATGAGAGAGAGAACATGAGAGGGGGTAGGGTCAGAGGGAGAAGCAGACTCCCTGCTGAGCAGGGAGCCCGATGTGGGACTCGATCCCGGGACTCCAGGATCATGACCTGAGCCGAAGGCAGTCGCTTAACCAACTGAGCCACCCAGGCGCCCCCATGCTGGCATCTTGATCTTGGACTTCCAGGCTCCAGAACTGGAAGAAAATTAATTTTTGTTGCATAAGCTATCCAGTCTATGGTATTTTGTATCATGACCTAAGATGCCTCAGATGCCTATCTACCTCTATGGAGTGATTCCAAGATATACTGCTAAATGGAAAAAAGCAAGATACAGAATAGTGCATAATATGCTATCCTTTGGGGGCGCCTGGGTGGCTCAGTTGGTTAAGCGACTGCCTTCGGCTCAGGTCATGATCCTGGAGTCCCAGGATCGAGTCCCGCATCGGGCTCCCTGCTCAGCGGGGAGTCTGCTTCTCCCTCTGACCCTCCCCCTTCTCATGTGCTCTCTCTCATTCTCTCTCTCAAATAAATAAATAAAATCTTAAAAAAAAAATGCTATCCTTTGGGTATGAAAGTGTGGAAATATGAATATACAAATGTATTTGCTGATATTTTCATAAAGAAAAAAATGAAAGCATAAATGGTCACCTACAGTGCAGTCTTTCCCAATCTTTTTGCTCTGGAGGAACTCTTGGAATTTTTTTTTAAGTAAGCTCTGTGAGCAATATGGAGCTCGAACTCACAACCTTGAGATCAAGAGTCACATGCTTTACTGACTGAACCAGCTAGGCGCACCTTGGAATGATTTTAAAGTCTCAGGGAATCCCTGCATAAAAATTGTACTTACAACTCGTTATACATTAGCATGATTAATAAAATGTAGATATAATCATCCAATAATAATAAACGATGTTCTTTTGAGTAAAGAATATTTTTTCCTGTGAAGTGTGCATTTTGCTTAACTAATTAACACCCTTTTTTGTGTGTGGTTCCTCCAATCCACAAAGGATGTCAACTCCAATGCAAGTCACGAATGTAAGTAAAGAGAACTTTAGTCTTTCCTTTAGTCTTTCCTTTAAAAGAGATTCTTACTTGAATACATTATCCAAGAGGATCTAAAGTCTTATTACAAATTTCTACTATAGAAGATGTTAGTGAGGTGTGATAGGTGGTATGTGTGTCTTTTCCCCATTTAAAACCTTTTTGCCAAACTTCCTTGAGTGAAGTTTGAAAAAAAGTAGTTAACTTAGCTTAAGATTAAATTGATTTTTTTAGACAAAATTTTTACTTTTATCTACTTTTTAAAAGATTTTATTTTATTTTTTTACATAATTTTTAATAAATCTAAAAAATAGATTTATTTATTTATTTATTTATTTATTTATTTATTTGAGAGAGAGAGAGAGAGCTCATGCACACACCAAGGGAGAGGGAGAGAAGCAGACTCCCTGCTGAGTGTGGAGCTGGATGTGGGGCTCGATCCCACTCTCCTGAGATCCCCTGAGATCATGACCTGAGCCAAAATCAAGGGTTGGATGCTTAACCAACTGAGCCACCCAGGCGCCCCAACAGCACACACATATTTTTAAATAATCTCTACACCCAGCCTGGGGCTCAAACTTATAACCTCAAGATCAAGAGTCACATGCTCTACTGACTGAGCCAGCCAGGGGCCCCTACACAAAAATTTTAAACAGCTTTATTGAGATGTAATTTACATATGAAGCAATTCACCCATTGCATGTGTTCAATTCAGTGGCCTTTAAGCATATTCACAAATGAGGGTGACAATCACCACAGTCAATTTTAGAACATTTCGTCATCTGAAAGAGAAGTCCCAGCTTGATGGGAGAAGCTGCAGTCACATTGCAAAGGGGCATGCATACAGAAATGAAGGGAATTTATGACCATCAAAAAAAAAAATCTACCACAAGCAGGGACATCGTACTATGTCAGAAAGCACAAAAGCTGTAAAAGACAAATGGAGTCATTTCAAAAGGACATAAGGAACAACCTGAAGGGGCTTCCACTGGCTGAAAATGGGACAACTGGAACTTCTTTTAGAATACTCCAGAAAAAAAAAAATTGGGGTATGGATAGATGAAATAAGATTGGCAGAATGTTGAGAAAAGTTGGAACTGAGTGATGTCCACATAAAGGTTCATTTTACTAGACTCTTACTTTTGCTGTATTTGAATTTTTCTTAATACAAATTTATAAAAGTAATATATTTAGAGTATAAAATTTAGGAAATACAGGGTCACCTGGGTGGCTCAGTCGGTTAAGCGTCCTGATCCCAGGGTCCTGGGGTCGAGTGCCGCATCGGGCTCCCTGCTCTGCGGGAGTCTGCCTCTCCGTCTCCCTCTGCCCCTCCCCCCCCCGCTTGTGCTCGCTCTCTCTCACTCACTCACTCTCCCTCTCTCTCAAATAAATAAATAAATAAAATCTTTTAAACAATTAGGAAATACAGAAATATGAAGAGTATAAAAATTATTGGTTAATCCCACCACTCAGAAATATGGTAACATCGGACTGTTCTTCTAGGCTGTTCCTATTCACATTTGCAAACCCTGGCCTCTCCAGCATTGCTCAGGAGTGTCATTAACCATTATCAAATAAACACCGGCTTCTGCTACCTTCCAGGCAGCTGCACCTCACGGTCACCTGTGTGAGAAGCAACTTGCTTGCAAATCGGCACCTGCAACTCAGCGGCTCTGTCCTTGGCACTGTGATTTTGGGGCACATGTCTGAAACCAGTTTTTTTTTGCCCTGACCCAGGATCTTACCTGGGCAGGTCCCTTCTGGTCTTCATACATGTGTCTCCTTGAACTTGCCTAGCTGCCGATCTCTGCAGAGTCTATCGGGCCCCATACCCACAAAGGGAATTGTGAGTATGCCATAAACACAGACACACACACATAAATATATTTTAATGTAAGCTCTATGCCCAACATGGGGCTTGAACTCACAACCCCAAAATCTACCGACTAAGCTAGCCAGACACCCCATGAAGCTATATTTGAATTCAGTCCATCCTAAACATACCCTATATATTTGGAGAGACTCTGTCCCCCCTTTATATATTCCTGGGTAACAAGAAGACTGAAATTTTTTAATTTATATGGATTTATTTTGCAAACTTGGCAAATCAGGACCATACCCTACTTTGTTCACGTGCCATGAAATATACTTTATACTATGATTTTTAGTGCTGGCATCATTTTCTGAAGCCTGGGTGTTATACATCCAAATTTTCCACAGCATTTTTTTTAAAAGATTTTATTTATTCATTTATCAGAGAGAGCGCGCGCACATAAGCAGGGGGAGCGCCAGGCAGAGGGAGAAGCAGCCTCCCTGCTGAGTAGGGAGCAGGGATGCGGGAGTCCATCCCAGGACCCTGGGATCATGACCTGAGCCGAAGGCAGACACTTAACCGACTGAGCCACCCAGGTGTTCCTTCTACAGCATTTTTCACAGCTCTAAATAATGCTGCAATGGATAGTTTTGTAAATAAACCTTCCCTACCTATTTCCTTAGGATATGTTTCTAGAAATGGGATTCCTGGATCAAGGCATTTGAACATTTAAAAACTCCTTGTATGCACGTGTGTAACATGTTTAAATGTTGTCAATATGTTATGTGAAAAATGGTATCTTCCTTTGATTTGCTCTTCTTTGATTATTACCGAATATAAAGAAGCATTTTAATGATGTTGGGGAAAGCTCAGAAGCTATGAAAGGGAGAAAGGACACTGAGCTCTCTCTTTTGAAGGACAAGTCTTTTACCGTGTGTCATATCAACTTCAGCTGTTGGTAGAAGTGAATGGTAGTGTGTTGGGGCCGGACAGACTTGGGCTTGAAGTCTAGAACCTTCCGGAGGTGACCTTGGGCAGGTTTCTTGTCTGTTTCTGCATCTGCAAGAATGGAGTCATGGGAGTAGTTCCCTCCTAGTGTCCTGTGGAGATCTCTTGAGGCAACCCACCCACGGCTCAGCTCAGCCTGCCCTGGAGTAAACACTTGACACATCACTGTCAGGGTCATGACAAATCTGGACACTTGGAAGTATTCCAAAATGTTAACAGAGATTATAGCTGGGTGGTAGTATTTTGTGTGATTTTTTTCTTCTCTTGTTCCTTATTTTTGAAGTTTTTTTATATTGATCACGTGTTCCTTTAATGCATTCAAAAAACTTTTCAAAACCTGTTTTTTTTTAAATGCAGCACCTCCCAGCTGGAAGTCCTCACTCCCCAAGGTTTGCAAACTGTTTCAGCACTGAGCTGGCCCCCCAGACAGCTGACCCCTGCCCTCCCCCCCACTCCGCCCCCGCAGCTGCCTGCCCCAAGTCTCCACAGGCTGCGAGAATCAGCGTCTCGGGGCTGCCTGCCAGGTGAACAGCTGTGACCCCTTGCAGCTTGAGCTGTTCTAGCCACGGCAGATCGAGGGCCTGGCTGGCCCGGGAGAGGGTCCTGCCGGAGTTGAGCAGGGATGAGGGAGCCAAAAACTGCTGGGCTAGCCCCAGCCCATCCGGTACCACCATCTGTGTTTCTGGCCTGGCAATCCCCAGCAGGCCCTGGATTATTTTTAGAATTGCCAGAGGCCTTCCAGATCACCTAGCCTGTGGTTCAGCCTAGGCTGCACATGAGACTCACTCAGGAAGCGTCTTGAAACAAACTGATGCTCAGGCCCCACTCCAGACCTGTTAGGATCTCTGGAGGTGGACACTGCCATCAGCCAGGTGATTCTGATGGGCAGACTCTGCATTTCACAGTTGGGGAAGCCGAGGCCAGGAAGCCAAGTAGCATCACACGGCACACTGTAGATGTAGGATATTACACAGACCTCAGCCTGGTAATGTAGACAGATCGTCACCATCGTCCTCCTGATGTAGTGAGAGGCCTGAGTGGTTTACAAAGATTTCCTCAGACATCATCTCTGTGAGTCCACATAACATGGGGTAAAGAAGGCAGGTAGATATGATCTTTGCTTAGAAGACCAGGAAACTTGAGGCCCAGATGCATGAATTCCAAGTCTGAGATGGAGCCAGAACTATAATCTGACTTAATGCCCAAGACACCCAGAGGCAGGATGCCTTCCAGAGGGAGACACTCAGGTGAGCATGCCTTGGACGGCTTGCATTCCTGAGCCCTGCCCCAGACCCACTGTATCAGCACATCTGGGTGTGGGAGAGAGTATGTGCAGTTTCTAGAAACTCCTCAGGGGACTAAAGTTTGAGGATCATTTCAAGTGCGTCCACTGTGGTGACCTGGGGCTAAATAGCAACAGAATATGCCTATTCAAAATTTAATTTTAATGGGGAGGGGGACGGACTTTTAAGTTCAATATGGCTGAACAAAAGAAAATCTCAGAAAAACTTTAATTAATACTCTCAGAGAGATACGATACTACATTTATTAAAGTAGAATACGATGGTATTTCATTTTAAAAGGAATGATAACATTAGAAAATAAAATTCTCAGTGACAGTGCTTTTTAACCCCAAATCTTGGCCTAGCCACACTATCAATTAAATATACATAAAGACATTTTCACACTTTCAAAGTAAAAAATGAACCGACCTGCAAATAAACACACAAAGGAATGTGTCCTTTCTCAGAAAGCTACTGTACATCGCACCTAGAAACCAACCAGTTCAGACCGGAGCAAGGGGCCAAAGGACAGGGGAATGCAGGATGGAGGTCTCTGGGAAAACACTGGACTGATACATGTGAACCTATGGAAAATCGTACTAAGAGGCATTGTATGGAGCTGTAGGGGAAGCCTTGGCCAGAGAGTCGGAGAAAATGAAACAAATGAGAAGGAATGAGGTGGGGTTGCCTGGCTGGCTCAGTCGGAGGAGCATGTGACTCTTGATGTCGGGGTCCTGAGTTTGAGCCCCACGTTGAGTGTAAAGATTACTTAAAAATAAAATCTTAAAAAAAAAAACTTAAAAAATAAAAAGAGAGAAAGAATGAGGCAAACACAAAAAGTAATGTCAGAAAGGTAATGCAATTTAGGGACGCCTAGGTGGCTCAGTCGGTTGAGCGTCTGCCTTCGGCTCAGGTCATGATCCCAGGGTCCTGGGATCGAGTCCCACATTGAGTCCCGCATCGGATTCCTTGCTCAGCGGGGAGACTGCTTTTCCCTCTGGCTGCAGCTGCCCCTGCTCGTACTCTCTCTCTCTCTCTCTCTCTCTCAAAGAAATAAATAAAAACTTAAAAAAAAAATCCATAACCTCCAAAAGTAATTCCAAAAATGTTTGACCCAGGCTGCCTGGCTGGCTCAGTCAGTAGAGCATGTGATTCTTGATCTTGGGGTTGTGAGTTTGAGTCCCATGTTGGATGCAGAGATGACTTAAAAAAGAAAAATGTTTGACCAATAGCATCTTTGGTTGAATATCAGAAAGGAAGGAAATATTTACAGCACATATGCCAATAAAAGATTTGTAGGACAACTATGGAAAGAATTCTTTCTTACCCATCTATAAGTGGAAGGGGATACTGAATCCAAAAGGAAAATGGGCAAAAGATATAAACAGGAATCCATGAATGGCTCACAAATCTATGAAAAGTTTCTCACTAGAAATCAGAGACACAAATAAAATAAAATGAAATACCATTAATAAAAATGAAATACTGGGACACCTGGGTGGCTCAGTTGGTTAAGCATCTGCCTTTGGCTCAGGTCATGATCTCATGGTCCTGGGATCGAGCCCCGCATCGGGCCCCCTGCTCAGCAGGAAGCCAGCTTCTCCCTCTCCCTGCCACTCCCCCTGCCTGTGCTCTCTCTCTCTGACAAATAAATAAAATCTTTTTAAAAATAAAATAAAATACCATTTCTTTTTTCCCTTTCTGTTGACTTCTTAAAACAGTGACATTCTAATTTTGTTTTGCCATCTTTTCCTTCTGGTAGTAGGGAATTTATATACACTTTTAAATTCTTTTAGTAGCCACCCTTGAAAGTTCGCTAGGCATACATAGAAGGTTTAGATTTAGTGTTTTAACTCTTTCTGAAAAAATTCCAAGGATCTTGTGTATTTGTCCAGTATTTTTTTTAAAGATTTTATTTATTTATTTGAGAGAGAGTGCACACAAGCAGGAAAGAGGGAGAAGGTCCCAGGATCCCAGGGTCCTGGGATTGAGCCCCACATCAGGCTCCCTCCTCAGTAGGGAGCCTGCTTCTCCCTCTCCCTCCTGCCTGTGCTCTCTATCAAATAAATAAATTAAATTAAATAAAAAATAAAAAAATTTTCAACATAGAGTTATCATATGGGTCAGCAATTACACTCCTAGATATATATTCAAGAGAAATTAAAACATGTCCACATGAAAACTTGTGTGTGAATGTTCATAGTATCATTATTAGAAACAGCCAAAAAGTGGAAACATCTTAAATGTTCATCAACTATTGAATGGATAAACAAAATGTGGTATATCCATACAATGGAATGTTATTCAGCAGAAAAGAAAGCAGAAGCAAAGAAAGAAAGGGGTGAAGTATTGATCCATACTACAACATGGATAAACCCTGAAAACAGGCTAACTGAAAGAAGTCAGACTCGAGGACCACATTATAGTATGATTCCATTTATATGACATAATCAGAAGAGGAAAATCCATAGACAGAGGAAGCAGATTGGTAATTGCTTGGGGCTGGGGGAGGACAGGGCAGAATGCGGAGTGACAGCTATTGGTTATGGGGTTCCTTTTGGGGGGGATAAAAATGTTCTAAGATTGTCCTGATGGTTGTGCAACTCCATGACTGTACCAACAACATTGAATTGTGTACTTTAAATGGGTGAATCATAAGGCGTGTGAATTATATTTCAATAAAGCTACTTATAAAAAGATAACAATCCAGCAATTGAATTCCTTGGTATTTACCCAAATGAATTCAAAACTTGCGTCCACACAAGAACCTGCACAAGGATGTGTATTAACAGCTTTATTCATAATTGCCCAAACTGGGAAGTAAAGACGATGCCCTTCAATAAGTGAATGGATAAATAAACTGTGGTACATCCAGACAGCAGAACATTATTCAGTGCTAAGAAGAAATGAGTTATCAAGCCATGAAAAGACATAGGGGAAACTGAAATGCTTATTACTAAGTGAAAGAAGCCAATCTGAAAAGGCCTTATACTGTGTGATTCCAGCTATCTGACATTCTGGAAAAGGCAAAGCTAGTTGGTTTGAAAAAGGAGTAAAAAAAATCAGTGGTTGCTCGGGATTGCGGGAAGGAGAGATGAACAGGTGGAGCAGAGGGTTTTTAGGGCAGTGAAGCTACTCTGTACACTATAGTGACATGGATGGTGGATACATGTCATTGTACGTTTGTCAAAACCGATAGAATGTTCACCATCAAGAGTGAACCCTAATGGGACACCTGGGTGCTCAGTCGGTTAAGCATCTGCCTTCAGCTCGGGTCACGATCCCAGGGTCCTGGGATCGAGCCCCACATCGGGCTCCCTGCTCGGCGGGAAGCCTGCTTCTCCCTCTCCTTCTGCCCCTCCATCCCACTCGTGCTCTCTGTCGCTCACTCTCTCTCAAATAAATGAATAAAATCTTAAAAAAAAAAAAAAAGAGTGAACCCTAATGTACACCATAACCTTTGGGTGATAATGAATGTAGGCTCATCACTTGTAACAAATGGACCACTCAGGGGCATGGGTGGGGTATCTGGCAACTCTGTACATTTTGTTCAATTTTGCTGTGAACCTCAAACTGCCCTAAAATTAAAATCTATTTTTAAAAAAAGAGAAGAAAAAAGTGACAATCACATATTGTTAAGGAAAAGATATTAGACCATCTTCTGGCTTCCAAAATTGCTTTGAGAAATCTACTGCCTGCCTAATTATGGTTTCTTTGTAGGCAACCTGACTATTTTCTGTGGTCTTTTAAAAAGATCATCTTAGATAAGTTCTATCTTAGGAGATCTGCAGTCTCACTGCGCTCGGTCTAGGTGTTGGCTTCTTTTCGTCTTATTTCCTGCAGCTGTGACTCTGGTCTGTCCTCAGTGCCAGAACTCTCTCAGCCATTCTTCCAAGATGCCTCCCTTCCAACCTCTCTAGTCTCTCCTCCTGGGGTTCTGACAGGCATATGCTAGACCTTCCCATCTTACCCTTCTTGTTTCCTAACTGTCTCTTTGTATTTTCCATCTCCTTGCCTCTCTCTCTGTTCCCTCTGGATCATTTTTCTCTTCATCTTTGTGTAATCTGTTTAACCCTTTCGTTAAGGTGTTTTTTTTTTTTTCACTTTTCATTCTGAGACAGTTGTAGATTCCCATGCAGTTTTAAGAAATGGTCCCATGTCCTCTCTACCCAGTTCCCCCAATGGTAGTATCTTGCAAAACTGTAGTACAATATCAACAACATGAGTGGACCTAGAGGATAACTATGCTAAATGAACTAAGTCAAAGACAAATACCGAGATTTCACTTGTATGTGGAGTCTGAAACAAAAAACGAACAAACACATCCAGAAACACCATTTTTTTAGGGGGCAGGGCAGAGGGAGAGGGACAGAGAGAATCTTAAGCAGATTCCACACCCAGCACAGCACCTGACATGGGGCTCGATCTCACAACCCTGAGATCATGACCTGAGCTGAAATCAAGAGTCAGACGCCTAACCAACTGAGCCACCCAGACGCCCCCAGAAGCACAACCATTAATAAGAGAACAAACTGCTGGTTGCCAGAGGGGAAAGGGATGGGGGATGGGCAAAATGAGTGAAGGAGAGTCGGGGGTCCAGGCTTCCAGTTATGGGATGAATAAGGCACGAGGATGAAAGGTGGAGAACAGGGAATGTAGTCATCGTTTTTTTTTTAAAGATTTTATTTATTTATTTGAGAGAGACAATGAGATAGAGAGCATGAGAGGGGGGAGGGTCAGAGAGAGAGGCAGACTCCCTGCTGAGCAGGGAGCCTGACGTGGGACTCGATCCCGGGACTCCAGGATCATGACCTGAGCCGAAGGCAGTCGCTTAACCAACTGAGCCACCCAGGCACCCAGTCATCGTTTTTGTTGTAATAGCCTTGCATGGTGTCAGACGGTAGCTACACTCGTGGTGAGCATTGCATAAGGTATAGACTTCTCTGGAGTTGTTCGCTCACTATATTGTCCACTTTTTTTTTTTTTTAAAGATTTTTACTGGGGCGCCTGGGTGGCTCAGTCGTTAAGCGTCTGCCTTCGGCTCAGGTCATGGTCCCAGGGTCCTGGGATCGAGCCCCGCATCGGGCTCCCTGCTCCGCGGGAAGCCTGCTTCTCCCTCTCCCACTCCCCCTGCTTGTGTTCCCTCTCTCGTTCCCTCTCTCGTTGTCTCTCTCTCTCTGTCAAATGAATAAATAAAATCTTAAAAAAAAAAAGATTTTTATTTATTCATTTGAGACTCAGAGATACAGAGAGAAAGAGAACATGAGCAGGGGAAGAGACAGAGGGAGAGGGAGAAGCAGGCTCCCGCAGAGCCAGGAGCCTGATGTGGGTGGGGCTTGATCTCAGGACGCTGCGATCCTGACCTGAGCCAAAGGCAGACCCTTAACTATCTGAGCCACCCAGGCACCCCTATGTTGTACACCTGAAACTAATGTAACATTGCGTATCAATTATACTTGAATAAAAAAAAACACCTATAGTTCAGTATTACAACCAGGATATCGGCATCGGAACAGTCAAGATATAGAACATTGCCATCACACCAGGATCCCTTGGGTGGTCCTATTATACTCCCACCCACTCCCCTCTCACCTCTACTCCCTCCTTAGCCCCTGGCAATCACTAATCCCTAATCACTGCTCCCCATTTCTATAATTGTGTCATTTTAATAATATTATATAAATGGCATCACACAGCATGTAATCTTTTTGAATCGACTTGACTCTTTTCCACTAGCATAGTTCTCTGGAGATTCATCTCCTCCTTATTCTAGTTTTCTGAACAGGTGTTGAATTTTGTCAAATACATTTCCTGCATTAATCGATATGCTCACATGGTGTTTCTTCTTTAGTCTATGGATATGGTGGATAACAGTGTTTGATTTTCGAATATTGAAGCAGTCTTGCATCCCTGCAACTCCACTTGCTCATGGGATATAATTTTATACATTGCTAAATTCTATTTGCTAATATTTGTTAAGGATTTTTATGTCTATATTCATGAGGGAGCTTGGTCTGCCTGTTGACGTTTTGTTTCAACAATTATATTTTTAATTTCTAAACATTCTACTTAGTTTACTTGAAAAACTGCCTTGTTATTGACCGTCTCTTGTCACTTTCTCATTTTTGTGTTTCTATGGTGATAACAATCATAAACTCGTGTTTGGTTTATCTTAATCTGGGGAAATCCCAAGAGCTTACATTAGGTATGGTTTCCTTCAAATAGATTTGCATTTCCTTCTGCTGCGGGCTGCAGAGCCAGTGGCCTGGGGCCACTTCAGCTCCCTTTGCGCCCCTCCCCACCAGAGTTTCAGGCTCAGCTCTCTATCCTGGCCATTTCGCTGCTGGCCCAAGACTCAATCTCCCAACTGCAGGACTTCTGTCAGCATTTACTGTCCAAGCAACTCTACCTCTTAGGACCCTTCCCCTTTGAAGAGTGCTCTTAAATTTTGCAAACTCAGCAAAACAATACAAATAATGGTTTTTGTGGGAGGTCCTTTAAGAATATCTAGTCCATGACACATTCTGGCAGCAGAATGAGATTCCATTTCACATCTCTCAGAATGGCAAACATTTCAATGCCTGACACCTCAAGCGTTGAGGGCATGAGCAGATTAAACCCTTACGCATGGTTGGTTGGAGCATACACTGGGGCAACCACTTTGAAGAGCTAATTGTTATTATCCAGAAAAATTGAAGATGCACATCTTCTTCATTCTATTCCTGGTACATATTCTAGAGAAACTCTTCCACACATGTCCTGATAGGCATGTACAAGAATATTCATCATGCATTGTTTATAAGAGAACTCACTGGAAACAGGCTGACTGTTCTTTAAGAGCATACATTGTGGTATACTTATGCAATGGAATACCATGCAGCAATGGAAAGGAATCAACCAGAGCTTCGTGTGTTAATATGGATAAATCTCTCAAACATAATGTGAGCCAAAAAAGCAAGTTGCAAAAAAATACATACAATATGATTATGTTTGCATAGAGATTGAAACATGCAAAATAATAGTAAATATGACTTAGGAATGCATATATATATATGTATGTATATATATGCATCTTCATATATATATGAAGAAATGCGTAATAGCAATCAACACCAAACTCAGAACAGCAGTTGCCTCTAAAGATAAGAGTAGGGATATAAGTGGGGGATATAAGTGGGCCTAAGGAGGACCCAAGGGCTTCAACTCAATTAATATTGTTTTATTTCTTAAACTGGGCAGTGAGTATATGGTTATTCACTATATTATTCTTTGTATCTTTACATAAGTCTTGCCTTGTCATCTAGCCAGATTCTACCTCTTAAATATTTCTAATGGAGTGAACCCCAGAGTCACCAGTAGAAATGAGATTAAGCCCAGTCAGAGAGAAGGTTTGCTGTGAAAAAAGAGGACAGCTGAGGTCCAGCAACATCTCTGAAGGCTGAAACATGGAAGACTTAGCAGGTATGGTGCTTACAAATCCATGGAAGAGAATTTCAAGAATGTGTAGTCGGCAGCTTCTGAAATGGTTCCCAAAGATACCCATCTCCTAATATTCATGTCCTGTGTATTAATCTCCCATTGACCATGGGCTAAACCCATCACTTGATTCTAACAAATAGAATACAACGGGGCACCTGGGTGGCTCAGTCAGTTAAGCGTTTGACTCTTGATTTTGGCTCAGGTCATGATCTCAGGGTCATGAGATGGAGCCTGGCATCAGGCTCTGTGCTGAGCATGGAGCCTGTTTGGGATTCTTTCTCTCCTCCCTCCCTCTTCCCTTTCCTTCCTAAACAAAACAAAACAAAACAAAAAAACCAAATAGAGTACAGCCAAAGTGATGGGATGTCACTTCTTGCTTAGGTTACAAAAGAATGTAACTTTTGTCTTGCTCAAATTCACTCTCTCTCTTGCTCATCCCCTGGCTTGCTCTGATGATGTGAGTTGTTAGGTTGTGAGTTGTCCTATGGAACTGGGGGTGGCTGCCAGCCAACAGCCAGAGATGAACTGAGGTCCTCAGTCCAACAACCTATGAAGAACTGAATCCCGTTGACAGCTACTTGAGTAAACTTGGAAGTGGATCTTTCCTTTGCCAAGCCTTCAGATGAGACCATAGCCCCATGTGATAGGCCCTGAGCCAGGGAATCAATGAAACTATGCCTGAGTTCCTGACCCACCAAAACCACGAGGTAATAAATGTTGTTTTAAGCCACTATGTTTTGAGGTGATTTGTTATGCAGCAATGGATAACTAATACAGATTTTGGTACCTGGAAATGGGGGGCTGCCATAATTAATACCTAAAGATATGGGAGAGGCTTTGGAATCAAGTGGTGAGCAAAGTCTGGAAAGGTTTTGAGGAGCACATTAGAAAAAGCCTAAATTGCTTTGAACAGGCTGTTAGGAGAAATCTGGACTTTGAGGGGACTGCCAGTGAAGGCTCAAAAGGAAATGAGGAAAATATTATTAGAAACTAAAGGAAGTGGGGCACCTGGGTGGCTCAGCTTAGGTCATGCTCTCAGGGTCCTGGGATCAAGCCCTGCATCGAGCCCTGACTTGGGCTCCATGTTCATGGAGTCTGCTTGTCCCTCTCTTTCTGCCCCTCACCCCGCTCATGGTCTTTCTCTCTCAAACGAATAAATAAAATCTTTAAAAAAAAAGAAAGAAAGAAACTAGAGGAAGTAGGGTAGAGTTGTTACATAATGACAGAAAGCTTCATGACACTGTCTTCTGCAACTTTGGGGAAGGTGGAATACGTACCTAATGAACTTGGAGGTCTAGCTGAACAGAATTTCTTTTCTTTTCTTTCTTTTTTTTTTTTAAAGGTTTTATTTATTTGACAGAGAGAAAGACAGCCAGAGAGGGAACACAAGGAGGGGAATGGGAGAGGGAGAAGTAGGCTTCCCACAGAGCAGGGAGCCCGATGCGGGGCTCGATCCCAGGGCCCTGGGATCATGACCCGAGCCGAAGGCAGACGCCTAATGACTGAGCCACCCAGGTGCCCCTGAACAGAATTTCTAAGCAAAGCGTTAAAGGTGCCTCCTAGTTTGTTGCTGCTTACAGTAAAACACAAGAGGAGAGAGATCAACTGAAGGAAAGACCGTTAAAGAAAAAGGAGCCAGGAGTTGATGGTTTTGAAAGTTCCCAGTCTCTGTAGATGGCAAACCATGCTAATGTTAAGAAATGACTTCTGAGCACTCTTGGAAACAAACAAACACAGCCTGGCAATTAAAGGCAAGGGTGTGACTATACAATGGTTTAAGACCTCAGAAAAATCAAGTAATCGGAGTAGTTTTCATTCACACTAAAGGACCTTTCAATAGATTAAGGATGTCCCTCCTTGGTCCTCTCCAGGGCCTCGAGGATGTTTAAGATCATTTTCAAGATCTGTGGGAATGACTGGTGGGATGGAGATTCTCAGAAGACCCACAAAGTTCTTGAGGAAACTATGTAAGCAGAAACACTGCAAGCTCAGACAAAAAAGAGAGATGTATGGAATGTACAGATGTACGGAATAAAGAATAAAGGAAGCCTATCAGCTCTCTCAAATTTTCTTGGGGGAAGCAGGCTGAGAAAACTAATCGGGTGCAAATATGTATTACCTCTCCTGGTTAAGGGAGGATGGGCCAAGAGCCCAGAGGGCAAAGCCAAAAGTCATGCAGAATTATTCCCAGGCCTTGAAACTTAATCAAGGAACTTGCAATGTCTAGCAGGCTGAATTTCGGGATTTCTGTGGACCAATGATTTCCTTTGCCTCTCTCTCTCTCTCTCTCTTTGTTTTGTTTTGCTTTGTTTTTTGGCTTTTGAACAGGGATGGAGGACAGGGCAGTAAATACCTTTTCTCTTTCATTTCACAAATTCACAGAGCAGAACCACATTTGAGAACTAGAACTACACCTGAGTACCTTCATCCACACCTGGACCTGACTTAAGTGAGGAAATTCTGGACTTTGAGCTGTAATGGAAGGAGACTTTGGGGGACCTCAGGAAAGAGTGAATGTATTTTGCATGGGATAGGGACATGAATTTTGGGGGGCTGAACATGGACTGTGGGCCGCAGCTTCTAGAAAGGCCCTACAAGTATTCATGTCTCCCTCCTTGAATGGGCTGCGGAACTTAATACCCTTCCTGAAACCAAGAGCACTCAAACAAGGCACTCCAGACCTGGATGTCAGGGTGGGACGCATGGCCCTGTGGCAGCAGGTCCCTGAGTAGGGCTGACAGAGAGCAGGCTGTGAGGTCTCCGGGTGGCTCCTGAGACCTGCTCTGTTCCGGCTCTCCTCCAGCCTCTCTGTCTGCAGCTTCATGACTCCTGCCAGGTGCTCTCCGCTCATCCTGAGAGAGCACTACCTCCTTAGGCAGCAAGCTGGATGCTCTCCCCCCAGGAACCTCGCACTCTGCGGGGACATTGAGGAGGAAAGCAGTCTCGGCCATCTTGGAAGTGTCAGGGAAGAAAAACATTCTGATTTTCTGTGGCCCTGCCACTCCTGAGAGCCCAGGATCCTCATCCCTAGAGGTCCGGACAGGCGCTGGCCCCTCGGCAACATGGCCGGGCCTCAGTCACCACCCTCCCGGCCAGACCAGCTGCAGCTGTGCCTGGCGTCTTTGTTCACAGCCTCTTCCTAATATGAAGGTCGTGCTGGGAGCTGGGTGATTGACAGCTGGAGCTCCTTTGGGGCTCATTAAGGGAAGCTGGGTGGGGATCCAGGCGAGCGAGCTCTCCCCTGCCAACCTCAGACCCAGGCGGTGGGCTGGGGGCAGGGAGGACAGGTGGTCAGACCCCCCTGGGCTGGATGTCCTCTGCTTCCTGCCAGCCCAAGGCCTAGCGGTGCCCATGGCCAAGGGTGAGGCTCCCACTCCTAAGGGCCCAGCAGCTGGACTAGAACATTCAGAAGTGCCAATGCCTCCCATCCTGCGGGGCCCCTCAGAGCCCCAGCATATGCCCTTCACCGCCTTCCATTCCAGAGCCCCACAAGCTACTCAGCACCACCGCCAACTCTTTCTCCTCCTGGTCCAAACCCCTCTTTTCCCCCTGCTTCCCGGGCTTGTGACACACTGGGCCTGGCTGTCAGTGTTATGATTTGCTGATTTAAACTCCAAAGAGCTGGTTATGATCTGTAGTGTTAAAAACTAAATGGAGGGGCGCCTGGGTGGCTCAGTTGGTTAAGCGTCCAACTCTTGAAAGAAAGAGAAGAAAATTCAGCTCAGCTGCTCCCGGACTCTCCCTATCCACTTCCAGCTCCTTCTCCCCAGGGTCTAGATGTCAGGATTTATGCTAGTTCCAGATCCTACTCCAAGCTATTGGCCCAGGACCCTGCCCAGCCCCTGCAGGTCCTGTGTACCTTTGTTTACCTCTGCCTGTGAATTCCGCCCTGATGACCATCAGGGCCTGTGGATAGCCACCGACACCCGGCTCCCTGACTTCCCAGTGTCAGTGAATCCCTCCCTGGCCCTCCATCTTGGGGCCATAGGACTGTTCTGACACTGAACCCTGACTGGAACCACCTGATCCTCCAACAGCAACATGTCAGTCCTTTAGCCCAACAAGCTATGCTGACCCCTCACCATGGGGCATGACAGCCTAGGACCAAGTCCCAGCCTTCTTGCTTTGCTGAGTTTGAAGGCCACCCCTCCTTGCTGGTGAAGCCTGTGGCTCCTTCCTAGGGGCCCACCTCCGACATCATTGTCTCTCGCAAACCCCCTCCACCCTGCCCACCCACCCACCCCCTCATGCGCCTGCTTCTCTTGGGACAGAGAAGAACTTGAGGATTCACCCAGTACTTGACTGTGGCTGTAGGATCTGCTTCCAAGCTCTCTCAAATAGTTGTATCCAGGCTATTGTTCTGAGGATCTCAGTTCTTCACTGGCTGTTGGCTAGAGACCTACCATAGTTCTTTGCCATGTGGACCTTTCCATAGGGCAGCTCATAAAATGGCAACTGGCTTTCTCTAGAGCAAACAAGTGAGAGCACCAGAGGGAGCCCCCAGGATGGAAGTCAGAGCGGTTCTGCAACCTGTGATACAGTAAGAAATACATATTTGGTCTTTGTCCCCCATTCCAGACACAGAGCTCCTAAATCACAGAGCTCCTAAATCCCAGGGAATTTCCTGGTAGGAGAAATGAGAGTATCTTTTGTTCTAAGGAGTCAATTTTTTTTTTTTTTAAGCAGGCTCCACACCTAAAGTGGAGCCCAGCGTGGGCTTGAACTCACAACCCTGAGATCAAGATCTGAGCTGAGATCAAAGTCAGACACTTAACCAACTGAGCCACCCAGGCACCCCTCTAGTGAGGCAATTCTTAGCAGGCTCCTAGATAGCTTCAGAATGGGTGCTGGTCACCAGAACGACAAAGGCGTGATTGGGGATTGGAACTTTCAGCCCTACCCCCACCCTCACCCCCCAACCTTTGAGTAAGGGAAAGGGGCTAGAGTTAGTTAAGTTTATCACCAATTGCCAATGATTTAATCAACCATGCCTACATGATGAAACCCCCATAACCCCCCAAAATGACAGAGTTCAGAGAGCTTCTAGGTTGTTGAAAACATTGAGGTGCCAGGAAGGAGGCACCCCAGAGAAGGCATGGAAGCTCTGAGAACTTTCCACCATACCTTGCCTCAGGCATCTCTTCTTTTTTTTTTTTAAAGATTTTATTTATTTATTTGAGAGAGAGAATGAGATAGAGAGAGAAAGCATGAGAGGGGGGAGGGTCAGAGGGAGAAGCAGACTCCCTGCTGAGCGGGGAGCCCTATGCGGGACTCAATCCCGGGACTCCAGAATCATGACCTGAGCCGGAGGCAGACACTTAACCGACTGAGCCACCCAGGCGCCCTTTTTTTTTTTTTTAATTTTATTTATTTATCAGAGAGAGAGACACAGGCAGGCAGAGGGAGAAGCAGGCTCCCCGCCGAGCAAGGAGCCCGATGCGGGACTCGATCCCAGGACCCTGGGATCATGACCTGAGCTGAAGGCAGACACTTAACCGACTGAGCCACCCAGGCGTCCCTCAGGCATCTCTTCTGTTGGTTGTTTCTGAGCTGTATACTTTTTTGTTGTTGTTCTTTAGTTTTTTTAAAAGATTTTATTATTTGTTTGAGAGAGAGAGTGAGAGGGAGCATGAAAGTGGGGTGAGGGGCAGAGGGAGAAGCAGACTCCCCACTGAGGAGGGAGTCTGACGTGGGGCTCAACAACCCAGGACTCCGGGATCATGACCTGAACCAAAGCAGACACCCAACCAACTGAGCCACCCAGGCACCCCTGAGTTGTATCCTTAATAATAATTTGATAATAGTGAGTAAAGTGTTTTCCTGAATCCTATGAGCCATGCTAGTAAATTATCCAAACTGACAAGCTGGTTTATCAGAAGTGCAGGTGACAACCTGGGACTTGGGACTGGTATCTGGGGCCAAGGGGAGGGTGAGAGGGTCTTGTGGGACTGAGCCCTTAATCTGTGTGATCTGTGCTAACTCTGTGTAGTTAGTGTCAGAATTGAATTAGGGGCACCTTGTGGCTTAGTCAGTTAGGCGTCCCGCTCTTGGTTTGGGCTCAGATCATGATCGCAGGGTCATGAGATCAAGCCCCACATTGGGCTCTGTGCTCAGCACTCAGCAGGGAGTGTGCTTGGGATTCTCTCCCTTTCCTTCCCCCTTCCCCTCTGTGAAATGCCACCACCCCCCTCACTTGTGCTCTCTCTCAAATAAATAAATAAAATCTTTCTTAAAAAAAAAAAGAATTGAATTAAATTGTAGGACACCTAGTTGGTCAGAGAGATTGCTGGTGTGGAAAAAGCTCACACATTTGGTGTCAGAAATGTTGTGAGTAAAAATGGCTCATAATCTAATCTTGGTAGCAAGGAAAAGAAATAAAAGGCATAGAGATTGGAAAGGAAGAGATAAAACTATTTCTTTTTTTTTTTTTTTTTTTTTTTTAAAGATTTTATTTATTTATTTGAGACAGAGAGAATGAGAGAGAGAGAGCACATGAGAGGGGGGAGGGTCAGAGGGAGAAGCAGACTCCCTGTTGAGCAGGGAGCCCGATGTGGGACTCGATCCCGGAACTCCAGGATCATGACCTGAGCCGAAGGCAGTCGCTTAACCAACTGAGCCACCCAGGCGCCCGAGATAAAACTATTTCTATTATCAGATGACATGATTGTCTGCATAGAAAATCCCAAGGTCTCCAAAAAAAAAAAAACTCCTTAAACTAAATAAGTGAATTTAGCAAGGTCACAGGACACAAGGCCAACACACAAAAAGAATTTCTTTCTATATGCTAGCAATGTACAAGTGGAAACCAAAATTTAAAAAAATTAATATTTATAATACCAAAAAATGAAATGCTTGGGTATAAATCTAATAACATATGCACAAGAAAGCTACAACACTCTGATGAAAGTTATCAAGGAAGATCTAAATAAATGGAGAGGGGTGCCTGGCTGGCTCAATCGGCAGAGCACAAGACTCTTGATCTCGGGGCTGTGAATTTGAGCCCCACGTTGGATGTAGAGATTACTTAAAAATCTTTAAAAAAAGAGGGGCGCCTGGGTGGCTCAGTTGTTAAGCATCTGCCTTTGGCTCAGGTCATGATCCCAGAGTCCTGGGATCAAGCCCCACATCAAGCCCCACATCGAGCCCCACATCGAGCCCCACATGGAGCCCCACATCGGGCTCCCTGCTCCGCGGGAAGCCTGCTTCTCCCTCTCCCACTCCCCCTGCTTGTGTTCCCTCTCTCGCTTTGTCTCTCTCTGTCAAATAAATAAATAAAATCTTAAAAAAAAAAAAGCTAAAGTAATCAAGACAATGTGCTCTTGATGAATGTTTAGATATGCAGACCAATGAAATATGGAGGTTTGATTTTTGAGATTGGTGCAATGGAGGAATGATAATCTTTTCAACCAATAATATTGGAACAATTCTATATCCATATGCACAAAAAAAAACCCCACTTTCACTTAAACTGCATGCCTTATTTATTTTATTTTAAAGATTCTACTTTTTAAGTAATCTCTACACCCAAACTGGGGCTTGAACTCACAAGCCTGAGATCAAGAGTCGCATCTCCATTGACTGATCTAGTCAGGTGCCCCCTTCATGCCTTATTTTTAAAAATTAAGACAATATTGATTATAGAGACATTAAAAACATTTATGCATCAAAGGACACGAATAGCTATTTCTCTAAAGAAGACAAGAAGACAAACAAATTGCCAATAATGACGTAAAAAGATGTTCATCATCATTAGTCAGTAGGAAAATGCAAATCAAAAGCATAATGAGATACCACTACACACCCATTAGGATGAAGATAATTTCAAAAACAGAAAGTAACAAGTGTTGGCGAGAAGGTGGAGAAATTGGAATTTTTATAATTTGCTGGTACAAATGTAAAATGGTGCAACCACTTGGAAAAAGTTTATCAGTTCTTTGAAAAGTTAAACAGAATTACCACATGACCCAGCAGTTCTATTACTAGCTATTTACACAATAGAATTGAAAACACGTACTCAAATATTTGTAAATATATACTGTGTTCATAGTAGCACTATTCATTAACAGTCAAAAGATGGAAACAACCCAAATACCCATCAGTGGATGAATGGATAACTAAATTGCAGCATATATAAATGATAGGATATTATTGAGTCAGAAAAAGGAATGAAATATTTTTAAAAAATTTTTAAAGTAAACTCTACCCCCAATGTGGGGCCCAAACTCTTGACTCTGAGATCAAGAGTCCCACACTCCACTGACTGAGCCAACTAGGAACCCCAAAAGGAATGAAATATTGATACCTGTTACAACATGGGCGAACCTTGAAAACATGCTAGGTAAAAGAACACGTGGTGGGTGCCTGGGTGGCTTAGTGGGTTAAGCGTCTGCCTTCCGCTCAGGTCATGATCCTGGGGTCCAGGAATCGCATCCCATGTGGGTCTCCCTGTTCAGCGGGGAGCCTGCTTCTCCCGCTCCCTCTGCCCCTCCCCCAGCTTGTGCTCTCTCTTGCTCACTCAAGTAAATAAATAAAATCTTAAAGAAAAAAAAAAGAACACGTATTATTTGTTTTCATTTCATGCAATGTCCAGAAAGGTAAATTCACAGAAACAGAAATCAAGTAGGTGGTTGCCAGGGGTTGCAGGAAGGGAAAAATAGGTACAGGTTTTTGGGGTTTTTTTTGAGAAGTGAAATGTTTTGGAACTAGATAGAGGTTGTGGTTTCATAATATTATGAATGTACTAAAAGCCATTGAACTGTATACTCTAAAATGGTTAATTTTATGTTATGTGAATTTAAACTCAATAAAAATTAATTGTATAGTTCTTGGATGATGTAATAGAATTTGGTGGTAAAATAAATTTGATTATAGATATAAATATATAAAGTAAAACTATAAAAATTTTAGAAGAGAATGCTGGAGACAAATCTTTGTGACCTGGGGTTAGGCAAAGAATTCTTAGCCATGATACTGAAGGAATGATCCATAAAAGGAAAAAACATTGAACTTCATCAAATTAAAAACCTTTGCTCTGTGAAAGACACAATTAAGAGAATGAAAAGATAAGCCACTGGGAAAAATTATTGGCACGTCATATATGTGATAAGGGATTTATCCAGAATATATAAAGAACTGAACTCAATAAACAAACAGCCAAATTAAAGTATGGGCAAAATAGGCATGTCACCAAAGAAGATATACAAATATCTAATAAGCATATGAAGATGCTGAATATTATTAGCCAATTTGGAAAAGTAAATTAAAACCACATTGAAATACCATTACATACCCATCCAGATGGCTATAACGAAAAGAACTGTAGGGATTAGGCCAACTTTCAAGGACGTCTATTACTAATATACTTTGGGAGACTGGGGAAATGACCGCTGGGTAACACAAACCTCAACGCATCTACTCTGAACTGGACTTTGGCGAGAACTCCACTTATTGCCATTTATTACCTGGCTCCTATTCTTCTATCTTTTTAAAAAGATTTTATTTATTTATTTGACACAGAGAGAGAGAGCACAGCAGGCAGAGGGAGAGGGAGAAGCAGGCTTCCCGCTGAGAAGGGAGCCCGACTTGGGGCTTGATCCCAGGACCCTGAGATCATGACCTGAGCCGAAGGCAGACGCTTAACGACTGAGCCACCCAGGCGCCCCCTGCTCCTATTCTTTTAAGAAAAAAAAAAAAGAAAGAAAGAAAGAAAGAAAGGATTTTACTTTTCTTTTAATGATTTTATTTATTTATTTATTTATTTATTTATTTATTTATTTATTTATTTATATTTGAGAGAGAGCAAGCAGAGGGAGAGGGACAAGCAGACTCCACGTTGAGCGGGGCTCAATCCCATGACCCCGTTATCACAACCTGAGCCCAAATCAAGAGTTGGGTGCTCAACCGACGCAGCCACTCAGGTGCCCCAAAGAGTATTTTAAAGGAATCTCTACACCCAATGTGGGGCTTGAACTCACAACCTCGAGATCAAGAGTCACACACTCCACCAACTGAGCCAGCCAAGCGCCCCCTACATGCTCCCATTCTAACAAGGGACCATGATTACACTTTGGGTCTCAGGTTATCAAAGTCAGCTGGGAGTCTGTGGCCAATTGTCCTCAAAATGTTTAGGCATTTTCCTTTTCCCAATGCCCAATTACCCAAGTAAATAACCATAAGTCCGTCTGGGAGAAGGCCAGAAGAAATCATTACCAAGTACAATTGCCGTGTGTTGCAGGGTCCTTCAATCTTGGAGTTCCAGCCTCTTCTTCAATCAGTGGGTTCTGGGTTTGAAAATTGTCTTTGTGTAGAAACTGGGCACGGGGATGTGACTTTTTATTGGCGCAACTGCTCTTATCTTCATCATCATCATCCTTGATTTTTTTTTTGACGGTTCAATTTGAAGAGTACCCTTGTTGGCTGGCTAACCAACTCTTTTGCCGGTGATTATGCCAAGTTCTATTAACTACCTCTGTAACTCTCCTCTGCTCTGACCCTGCTGGCTGCCCGTTCAGTCTTGCTGCTCATTGTGATCGTTGCAGCCTCCTGGCTTGCTGCTCATTGTGATCGTTGCAGCCTCCTGGCTTCGACTAGCTAAGCACCGCCACCTGTCCCCTGTTGCTTTGGAGTCCTCTCTGGCCATTGCTGAGTGAGCCACCGCAGAGAACAGGTCCGCAAGGGTAAATGATGGAGACCGTTTGGATATCAGGCAGCCGGGCCCCAGACACCACACTTTGACCCGGCTCCCACCACTGCCTGCCAAACCTGTAAAATAAATGTTAAGATGACCCCTTGGAGGCCTTCAAGGGCTGAGGGCTGGGCAAGGGGCCGCCTTTCTGTTTCGTGTTGATGCACTGCCCCCATGTGGCCACATTCTGAACTTCATCTTCGTTTGTCTCCTCCACCCCCAACACCCGTCTGCCCTCCAACCTCACCTTGTAAAGACCCTCCAACCTCACGTTGCTGGGAAGCACACCCCCGCTGGCCTCAGAAAGCACCGTATAACCTCGAACTGGTCACTCACCCTCCTGGGCCTCAGTTTCTTCCCTTTCTAAAATGGGGTGATGATAGGGGCGCCTGGGTGGCTCAGTCGTTAAGCGTCTGCCTTTGGCTCAGGGTCCTGGGATCGAGCCCGGCATTGGGCTCCCTGCCCCGCGGGAAGCCTGCTTCTCCCTCTCCCACTCCCCCTGCTTGTGTTCCCTCTCTCGCTGTCTCTCTCTCTGTCAAATAAATAAATAAAACCTTTAAAAAAAAATAAAATAAAATGGGGTGATGATAGCAAAGTAAATGAAATGATGAAATAAAATAAAACAACTAAATTCCTGGATCAATCAGGACCCAGTAAACATCAGCTCTGGTGCTGTAATTCTTGGTTCTTTTCTCTCTAAATCAGGGGCAGCTGGAGGCTCCTGGCTGGCTGGGTTGGTGGAGAATGTGACTTGATCTCGGAGTCTTGAGTTCGAGCCCCATGTTGGGTATAGAGATTACTAACAAAAATTTAAGAATAATCGATCAATCAGGGGTGGCAACAGTCACCCTCACATCCGTGCTGCAGTGGGTGAGCTGCGAAGTCAGCTCCCGATGTCGGGACGCAGCTTTCAACGTGAGGCACCCTCTTTTCAAGGTTCCTTGAGAAACGCTCCGCTAGGCTAGTTTGGTTCTTGCTGGCTTACTCAGACCAACGTTGAGTAAAAGGCATAGAAGTTGCTGAGATAATGGGAGGCCTGGCTCAGACCCCTGCTTTTGAGACTCAGGACGAGAAGTCCCTCACCAGACAATGTTCTACTGCTCTTAAAGCTGGAAGGAGCTTCGTCCCCATGGCTGGGGGCATGGAAGTGTGGGTGTTCCTCAAACCTCTCCTTCCTGCACCAGTTGTTGGAGCCTCCCAGGGGTGAAACTGCCAGGTGCCTTCCCGGACAGGATTTCTGCCCTTAAACGGCCAGCCTGGGCGAAGCCGTTAGTCCCCTCTGTCTTACAGAGCAGGAGAGCCAGGCTTGGGGATGAGGAACTGCTCCAAGACCACATAGCCAGCCTGGGCCTGAGCTGGGATTCCAACCCAGATCTGGCTCTTCCCATGCTTGGCCCTGGGTCACTAGAGCGGTGCCTCCCTGCCTCCTTGTCAACATGGAGCCCATTCATGAAGACTGATCGCCAGCCCCGCATACTGGGAAAGGGAGCCCTGCCCCCATCCTTGCTGGAGTGATCCCTTCAACCACAAACACAAGCAGGAATGTTTCAGGAGCTGCGGCTTCCCCTTCCCAGCAATTAGCCAAGCTTGTCCATCTGAAGGATAGAAAAGGCAGCTGGAAAATCGGGCTGGTAATTGAAGAAGGCCTTGGTGAGGTGCCACAACTTAAATGTTCCTGATGGGCGAGGACCTCCAGCCTGTGGAATGCTCCAATTTTGGAGACAATGTTCAAATACAGCATAAAGGCCCCCGGTTTAATTCCCAATCTTGTGAAAGAAATGTATGTGTATCGCTGAACCAGTTTGTAAGAGTTATTAAATGGCTTTCAGTGTCCACCCAAAAAATTTCCCAAGGATGACTTTCTAAATGCTCCCAGAGAGACTCTTCTGAATTCTTGGCTCCTCTGAATTTGTCGTTGGAAAGATAAGGCAGAAATTGTGACGGGGTTAGAGAAGAACATTCAAAGAACAAATCATCTTGTGTTTTCTAGAAATGTCCTCATTTTAATTTACCGTCATATCACATATCATGCCAGATGGATTTTAGTCCGTCCGATTTGAGTCAGACCACCTGGGTCAGGGGCTTGGCTTTGGCAGGGACGAGACCCGGAGAAATCTATTTTCTCTCCGCCTCTTGGTGTTAAGCCTTGCCCCGGGGCAGCCGTGTGGTGGCCGAGGGGACTGTGAGGAGCGTCCTGCAGCGGCTGGGCCAGCCGGCCACGCTTCCACGGACCGGGCTGCTCCACACACCAAGCCACGGCTTCGGGCACCATGTGACCTGCCCCGGCGGCCCAAGCAAAGTCTGCATGGCGTCAGCTCCTTGGGTCCGGAGCCCCCAGGGATGACCCGGGGCGCAGGTGGCCCGGGTGGTGAGCCTAGCGGCTCCGCGGGCGAGCCAGAGGCCTGCAGACCTCTTCGGAAGCAGGGAGAAGGCGCCAGTGCTGCGCTTGGGAGACTGGGTAGAGAGATGAGCAGGCCTCCGAGCAGGCTCCTGAAAGATAGGGGGTGGGTGAGAATCAGGCCCCGGGCAGCAGCTGCCGAGGCCGCTCACCTCCTGCTGCTCTAGAAGGAATTGCAGGGCCGGCCCCCAAACTGGGTCCGACTGCCGGGGAAGACGTGCAAGCTTGCTGCCGCCAGGGCTGAGCTTGCCCCGAGACTTACTTCCATCCACTGGAAGACGGAGAGATTAAGCCTATCTCATCTCTTGGGGCGCCTGGCTGGGGAAGCGTGTGACTCTTGATCTTGGGGTCATGAGTTTGAGCCCCATGTTGGGTGTAGAGATTACTAAAAGATAAATAAAAGTTAAAAAAAAAAAAAAGAAATTGTTAACCTTTTTTTTTTTTTTTTTTGAGCGAAAGCTCACATAAGGGTGCCTGGCTTGCTCTGCCAGAATGAGTTTGAGCCCCAAGTTGGGTGTAGACATTACTTAAATAAATAAGCCTTAAAAAAAAGTTCACATAGAATTCACCATTTTAAAGTGTGTACAATTCTGTGGTTTTTAGTATATTCACAGGATTGTGCAACCATCACTGCTACCTATTCTAGAACATTCTCATCACTCCAAATAAGAAACCCTTTCCCATTAACAGTCAGTCCCTCTGCACTCTGCTCCCCCAGCCACTGGAGACCACGAATTCATTTCAGTCTCTCTGGATTTGTCTATTCTGGTCAGTTATTTACATGGAATCATAGATAGGGGTGCCTGGGTGGCTCAATTAAGTGTCTGACTCTCCATTTTGGCTCAGGTCATGATCTCAGGGTCATGGGATGGAGCCCCACCTCGGGCTCCGAGCTCACTGCGGAGTCTGCTTGGGATTCTCTCTCCCTCTCCCTCTGGCCCTCCCGCCCTACCATGGGTACAGTCTCTCTCTCATGCTCTCTAAAATAAATAAATCGGGGCGCCTGGGTGGCTCAGTCGGTTAAGCGACTGCCTTCGGCTCGGGTCATGATCCTGGAGTCCCGGGATCGAGTCCCGCATTGGGCTCCCTGCTCGGCGGGGAGTCTGCTTCTCCCTCTGACCTTCCTCCCTCTCATGCTCTCTTGTCTCTCATTCTCTCTCTCGCAAATAAATAAAATCCTAAAAAAAAAAAAAAAAAAAAAAAAACCATTTAAAAAAAAAATAAATAAATCTTTTTAAAAAACAAAAAATAAAAATAAATGGCATCATATAATAGGTGGCCTCTCGTGTCTGGCTTCTTTCCCTCGGCATACTGTTTCCAAGGCCCTTCTAAGCTGTAGCATGGATCTGCTCCACTCCTCTCCATGGCCACGTGGTATCCCATTGTGTGGCTACAGCGTGTTTGGTTTGTCCCTCCATCACCTGAAGGGCATTTGGGTCGTTTCCACTCTTTGGCTATTATGAGTAATGCTGCTGTGAACATTCATGTAGGAATTTTTGTATGAACAAATGTTTTTAAGTGTCTTGGGAGCATACCTAGGAGTGGAATTGCTGGGTCGTACGGTGACTCCATGCTTAACGTTTTGAGGAAGAGCCAGACTCTTTTCCACAGGGGCTGAGTATTTTATAATGTACTTTTAAAATCATAAAACCACTCTTAACAGAGCCTGGTCCATAATATTCATTCTTTCATCCCTCAGATAGCTGTGGAATACCTACTAGGTACTAAACATTGTTGTGGATACAGAGGTGAAAAATAGAGAGCTGGTGTCCCTGTGTGTGCGTATGCGTGCATATATATGTGTATGGCTGTGTGATTGTATGTACGTGTATGCGTGTGTGCATCTACGTGTCTGTTACTATGTGCGTGCGTGTGCGTGCATATATATGTGTACGGCTGTGTGATTGTATGTACGTGTATGTGTGTGTGCATCTACGTGTCTGTTACTATGTGTGTGTGCAGGTGGGTCTATGTGTATGTTACTGCGTGCGTGTGTCTATCCGTCTGTATGTGTGCATGTACCTGTGTGTGTGTGTGTGTCCACATGTGTCTGTGTGCACGTGTGCGTGTGTGTATGCTGGGGAGGTGACGCTGATAGAATTATCGGGAAACAGTCGAACGGGAAAGGGGCTGGGGAATTCTGGGCGGGCATGGGATGGCTGTTTTTACTTGGATGGTCAGGAAGGCCTCCCTGACAAAGGGAAGGAGGCGAGGGAACGTGGCCCTTCCAAGAAAAGGCAGCTGCGAAGGCCAGAGTCCCAAAGCTGTGGTGTGCCCGAGGAGCAGCAGGGTGGCCAGTGAGACCAGCGGGGAGGGGACAAAGAGCAGCAGGGGCTGAGCCGAGCAGAGTGGCAGCAAGCCCATCCTGCAGGGCCTCAGGCCAGGGTGGGAACTCAGGCTTCCCTCAGAGATACGTGGGGGCCATCGCAGGGAATGAGGTTCGTGAGGATCTTCCCAGGTTCTGGCGAGGTCGTCCAGCTGCTGTGTTGAGAGGGAGCGGGGAGAGATTGGGATGTGGGCTGGGACACCGTGGCCATGACCCTGGTGGCAGATGACGGTCGCCCGGGCCACGGGCGGCCCTGGAGGTGGTGGAAAGGGGCCGGTTCCTGGACAAGTTGTGGAAAGAGAGCCAACTGGATTTGTTGATTAAATGGATGTTAAGTTCAAGGAAAAAGAAAAGTAGAAAATGAACCCAGTAGATTCTGGCCTAAGCAACTGCAAGCACAGAAAGCTGTGTTCTCTACAGGGGCGTCTTTGCTTTGTTCACAGCAGAACCCCGCGTGCCGAGGACAGTGCATGGCACTTAGTGGGCTCGACCACCTGAGTAAATGGAAAGGTGGCAGGGTCCTCAGGAAGGCCTTTATCTGTGTTTATTCTGTGACCCCTGTGGTCGCCAGACCTAGGATGATACCTCCCTCCCCGCTGATCTCAAACTCTACCGGGAAAGAATTATGGGTTTCTGTGATTTTTACTAGGTCACTGATTCTCATGGAAATTTTTGCCAGAATCTCTTACAAGGGTTTGAAGTAGGGCAGGCTAATTGAATCAATGTATTGCCTTTACCCAGATGCATGCATTCTGTCTTCTGAAATTTGGTCCCATGAGAATCTTGTGCCTGTTCTCTGCCTTCTGACCCACTACCTACCATTTACTGAACGTTTACTTTTTACCCAGCACTACATCAACACATTACTTTTTTTAAGATTTTATTTATTTATTTTAGAAAGAAAGTGGGGTGGGGTGCCTGGGTGGCTCAGTCGTTAAGCGTCTTCCTTCGGCTCAGGTCATGATCCCCGGGTCCTGGGATCGAGCCCTGCTTCAGGCTCCCTGCTCAGTGGGAAGCCTGCTTCTCCCTCTCCCACTCCCCCTGCTTGTGTTCCCTCTCTCGCTGTGTCTCTTTGTCAAATAAATAAATAAAATCTTTAAAAAAAAAAGAAAGAAAGAAAGTGGGGGCAGGCAGAGGGAGAGAGAGAATCCCTAAGTAGACACCCCCTGAGTGCGGAGTCTGATGTGGGACTTGATCCCAGGACCCTGAGATCGTGACCTAAGCCAAAATCAAGTCGGATGCTCAACCGACTAAGCCACACAGGCATCCCTCAAGACATTATTTAATACTATTATTAGCTTCACTTAATAGGAAATAGGCACACTTTTTTTTTCATTTTATTTTATTATGTTATGTTAATCACCATACATCACATCATTAGTTTTTGATGTAGTGATCCATGATTCATTGTTTTCATATAATACCCAGTGCTCCATGCAGTACGTGCCCTCCTTAATACCCATCACCAGGCTAACCCATTCCCCCACCCCCCTCCCCTCTAGAACCCTCAGTTTGTTTCTCAGAGTCCATAGTCTCTCATGGTTCGTCTCCCCCTCCGATTCCCCCCCTTCATTTTTCCCTTCCTACTATCTTCTCTCTCTCTCTCTCTTTTTTTTTAAACATATAATGTATTATTTGTTTCAGAGGTACAGGTCTGTGATTAATCAGTCTTACACAATTCACAGCGCTCACCATAGCACATACCCTCCCCAATGTCTATCACCCAGCCACCCCATCCCTCCCACCACCACCCCCACTCCAGCAACCCTCAGTTTGTTTCCTGAGATTAAGAATTCCTCATATCAGTGAGATCATCTGATACATGTCTTTCTCTGATTGACTTATTTCGCTTAGCGTAATACCCTCTAGTTCCATCCACGTCGGTGCAAATGGGAAGATTTCGTTTTTGGTTTTTTTTTTATGGCTGCACAATATTCCATTGTATATGTGTACACCACATCTTCTTTATCCACTCATCTGTTGATGGACATCTTGGCTCTTTCCATAGTTTGGCTATTGTGGACATTGCTGCTATGAACATTGGGGTGCACGTACCCTTTCGGATCCCTACATTTGTATCTTTGGGGTGAATACCCAGTAGTGCAATTGCTGGATTGTATGGTAGCTCTATTTTAAACTTTTTGAAGAACCTCCATACTGTTTTCCAGAGTGGCTGCACCAGCTTGCATTCCCACCAACAGTGTAGGAGGGTTCCAAATAGGCACACTTTTTAATGAAGTTTAACTTGACCAAGATCACACGGCTAGTAAGTGGGAGATCTAGAATTGAAACCCGTCTGTGCTTGCAACCCCTGCATTTTATCTTCTCCCTGTTGGGGGTGGATGTTCACATGTTAGGAGTGTTTCCATGGGAACTCCTGCATTCAGAGGGAAACTGGACCTTTCCAACTCTTAAGCTTTAATTCCAGAGGACCGTTCTCCAGGTGTTTTTTTTTTTTTTCAAAGATTTTATTTTTAAGTAATCTCTACACCCAACATGAGGCTTGAACCCACAACCCGGAGATCAATAGCCACACGCTCTACTGACTAAGCCCCAGCCAGTGCCCCCCATTCTCTAAGTTTTTCCCAGACTTCACCTTTAACTCAGCTTGATTTCGAGCCTCATCCATTGTCCTTGACACAAAATTGTGTATCTCTTGAGCCTCACCATGAATTTTAAATTGTAACCTTTGATCAAGGCACACCATCTTTGTTCCTCTTCTCCCTTGGGGTGAGCAACATCAGTAATCCAGGGCATTCTGCAAATTCCAGACTCTTGTCCAGAATGGACTGACCAATTATTGCCCAGGACTTGCCTCCTAGCTCAGGCATGATTTGAGTACTTTTGAGGTGGGAGAGGGACCTCAAAATGATGAGCTAAACCCAAATTTCTTTTCTGTTTCTTTTTTTTTAAGATTTTATTTTTAAGTAATTTCTTCACCCAATGTGGGACTCAAACCTACAACCCCAAGATCAAGAGTTGCGTGCCCTACCAACTAAGCCAGTCAGACCACCCCTTAAACCCTAATCTCTAATACTGAAAATTCATATCAAATCTCATCATTCATCATAAACTTTCCAACCACTTCTTCTTTCCACCAATCTTAGTCCATTCTTTCTCCTGATTGCCATCTGTTATGGCTGGTTACAGAATCTAAAATATCTAAAAGCTGAGTGTTTCCAAATATTTTGTCAAATACTGCCCTAAATTCTACCTGAAATGCCTCATAACAATGTATACAATGTCTACCTTATAGCAACATAATAAGATGTGAAAATCAGGATTTGTTGCATCCTTTAAGAAATCTGGCTGGCTCAGTTGGTAGAGCATCTGACTCTTTTTTTTTTTTTTTAAAGATTTTATTTATTTATTTGAGAGAGAGAGAATGAGAGACAGAGAGCATGAGAGGGAGGAGGGTCAGAGGGAGAAGCAGACTCCCTGCTGAGCAGGGAACCCGATGCGGGACTCGATCCCGGGACTCCAGGATCATGACCTGAGCCGAAGGCAGTCGCCTAACCAACTGAGCCACCCAGGCGCCCCTAGAGCATCTGACTCTTGATCTCGGTGTCGGGAGTTTGAGCCCCATGTTGGGCGCAGAGATCACTTAAATAAACAAAAACTTAAAAAAACCTTAGGCAACCGTTGGTTGAAGGCGATTTGAAACAGAGCAGTGTGAAAAGAATGTCTGGCACCAGTGCTAGTGGACAAGCACCTGTGATAGTGCTTGTGAAAGTCTACATGGTGGGTTTTGGTTTAATAGGTAGACATGTTTGGCGCTCTGTAACCACAGAATGGTGAACCCTTGTACAAAAACACTACACAGAATTAAAAGACTCAATGGGGCGCCTGAGTGGCTCAGTCAATTGAGCGTCTGACTCTTGATTTTGGCTCAGGTCATGAACCTGGAGTCCTGGGATCGAGCCCCGCGTCGGGCTCCCTGCTCAGCGGGGAATCTGCTTGTCTCCCTCTCCCTCTGCCCCTTCTCCTGCTCTCTCTCACGTAAATAAATCTTTAAAAAATAAATAAAAGACCCATTGAAATGTGCTAAAAGTGTTATTAAAACACCTTCCTTCCCAGACACCCTACTTCATAGTCTCAACCCCTATAGCCCCAGGTTAAAGTAAAAGCTCTTGTTCAGGCTAGATGCCGAAATTTTGTAATTTCCACCAGTTTTTAAAAAATATTTTATTCTGTTTTTTAAAGACTTTATTTATTAGAGAGAGAGCACGAGAGAGAGAGAGAGAGAGAGAGAGACAGAGTGTGTGAGCAGTGGGTGGAGCAGGGGGGAGGGAGAAGGAGGGGACAGAATCTCAAGCAGACTCCGGGCTAAGCCCAGAGCCTGACGCAGGGCTCGATCCCATGACCCTGAGCTCATGACCTGAGCCAAAACCAAAGTTGGTTGCTCAACTGACTGAGCCACCCAGGCGCCCCTAAAGATTTTATTTTTATTTATTTATTTATTTATTTAAAAGATTTTATTTATTTATTTGACAGACACAGCGAGAGGGAGAACACAAGCAGGGGGAGTGGGAGAGGAGAAGCAGACCCCCCGCAGAACAGGGAGCCCGATGCAGGGCTCGATCCCAGGACCCCGGGATCATGACCCGAGCCGAAGGCAGACGCTTAATGACTGAGCCAGCCAGGCGCCCCAAGATTTTATTTTTAAGTAATCTCTATACCGAATGTGGGACTCAAACTCACAACCCGGAGATCAAGAGTCGCATGTCCTACCAACTGAGCCAGCCAGGCGCCCCTCTGCCATCACTTTTTTTTTTTTAAAGATTTTATTTGTTTATTTGAGAAAGAGAGCACTAGAGAGAGAGAGAATGGGAACACAAGCAGGGGGAGCAGCAGAGGCAGAGGGAGAAGCAGGCTCCCTGCTGAGCAGGGAGCCCGACGTGGGACTCGATCCCAGGATGCTGGGATCATGACCTGAGCCGAAGGCAGACGCTTAACTGATTGAGCCACCCAGGCACCCCACTTTTTTTTTTTTTAAAGATTTATTTATTTATTTGAGAGAGAGAGAGAGAGCACGAGTGCGGGGGAGGAGCAGAGGGAAAGGGAGAGAGAAGCAGACTCTCCCTGAGCGGGGAGCCTGACATGGGTTTCCATCCCATGACCTTGAGATCAAGACCTGAGCTGAGACCAAGAGTCAGAGGCTCAACTGACTGAGCCACCCAGATGCCCCTCCACTATCACTTTTTTTTTTAATTTAAGAATGCTTTTTTTTTTTTTTAAGATTTTATTTATTTATTTGACAGAGAGAGACACAGCGAGAGAGGGGAATACAAGCAGGGGGAATGGGAGAGGGAGAAGCAGGCTTCCCGCGGAGCAGGGAGCCCGATGCGGGGCTCGATCCCAGGACCCTGGGACCATGACCTGAGCCTAAGGCAGACGCTTAACGACTGAGCCACCCGGGCGCCCCCCTCCACTATCACTTTTAACGCTATTATTACCTGGAAGCAGTTGGGTGTTCAAAAACGGAAAGCCAACAACAACCAAGAAGCCAACAGGGACCCTGAAGAGGAAAAAAGATTGTAAGGAGCAAAGCCTTGTACCCTCTCTGGTCCTGGGTGGGACTCTATCCAGGCAGATGAAGAAATTCTGAGGGTTCTTCCCAATTCCCTCTTTCTAGTCTCACTTGTCGTGTGAAATTTTAAGTAATAATTCAAAGTCCTTTCTGGACTGAGGACTAAGGCCACACCTCCACCTCTCAGGCTCGGCATGATCTTCCTGGTCATCCCAAATGACATCAGCAATGGGTCTTAGGGTAACCCGGTGGGTCCTGAAAATTCTGTAGGCAAATGTAGGTAAAATGTCAGGTGTCACTGGAAGCATTAATGAAACACACATACACAGACAGAAGACAGAAGGAAACAGGAGAGGAAGTAGGGAGGGACAAGAGGAGAAATAAGATATTCACAGGGTGTTTAAAACTACAGACATCCCTTGTGGAACAGCTAAGACCCTGGTACCACAGACGTCCCAGTCTGTTGTTGGGCACTACTTATAGTTACGTTAAGATGATACAATTTAGCCATTAAAGTCCAGCTTTGTTATCCACATGAATGAAATGGAAAGTGAAGTGTATAGTACAAAGTTTATTCATATATGTACCCAAGAATGTATTCAAATCAGAAAACACAGAAAAGCCGGGTGGCCAAGTGATGATGTTATAAAAGATAATCCATATAAGGGTTCAGTGTAGTCTGGGAGCCTGTTTTAATGTCTGTAATTTATTCTAAAATACTACTGTATACTCAGTGTGATATTTTCCAAGGTAGCTTTAATTCTAAGGAGAAGTCAGCTAACAAGGTGGCTGCCGTCCAACTGGGCCATACTCCAATGGCAGCTCCAACATGCTCTTTTGCAATTCAACAGACTTTAATTAGCATACTGCATATCCAAAAATGGTTTCTTTTTTTTGAAGATTTTATTTTTAAGTAATCTCTATGCCCAACTTGGGGCTCGAACTCATAACCCCCAAGATCAGGGGTCACATGCTCTACTGACTGAGCCAGCCAAGTGCCTCCCAAAAATGGGTTTTTGTTGGTGAAACTAGTGTCTTGTTAATTGTCATGAGAGGCTGTCACAGGCAAAAATAAAGGCTTTCACGACTGGTCAGAATAGTTGATGTGACTAGGGTGTAAGAATCCACGGAGTCTTCAGGCCGTAGAGATAGTGGCTGAGGCCTGCTTCCCAGTGACCTGGTCCACTAGCTGATTTAGGAGGATTACAAAATCTTACCCTAGGAGTATGGTGGCTTCCACCTCAAGTAAGCCTTTTATATGGTGTGTGGTCAGAACATCTGAAAGGAGAGCTGGGAGTTCATCCAACTTACAGAAGAGGACAGCCCGTCTGTTTTTGTGCCGGCTCTGCTATTAAATGTGGGCTGATGTTTTCTGTGAACCACAGAATTCTAAACGTGCTCAGATCCAGCAGCAAGATTTAAAGGAGTAGCTCACACAGGGGACCAGTCCGACACCTCATCTACCAAATGCAACAGGCTTGGTGACCCTGAGACGCTCCCAGTTGGGAGAAGAAGGGCGCTTTCAGGAAATTGTTTCTGAAAAATTCTCTCGCCGGGGAAATGTCTGTAAAAATCGCAAGTCGTAAACGATGCTTTGGCTTAGCCCAAAGCTCTGTACCTCCGGAGAGCTCAGAAACTAGCAATGATGAGAGAGGACAGCAGTGATGGTGGCTTTCTTGGAGACAGAGGAGCCCCGGACCACAGGCCACATCCAACTGTCTACATAGCAAACAAAGCAAAGACCAGGTCCCTGGTGCTTTGTAAAGGATCAACAAAGACCTCTTAGCCCAGAAGAGAAAAACTGTCGGGCTAGGCGCGAGGAGGGCAGCCCTTAGAGGGGTCTGTGCGCGCACTCATCAGTCTGTGCACCAGCTGTAGGCCACGGAGCCGGCTCGGGGACACGAAGTCATACTTAAGGGTTTCTTTTTGATTGGATGATTTCTTACCAGTCGCTGTACAGTTGAGCTGACTTTGTAGACCCTGCGGGCTTGCAGGCAGCATCCTACTTTGTAAGTTGAGCAACCTGACTAGGGCGCAACCCACCTGATCACAAGGGCCCCAGATGCCACGTGGATTTTAGCGTCTGGGCGCCGCTTCGCTGAGAGATGAACCGCCTTTCAAATTTGGATGCTAACCACGTTGGGGGAGCGGCAGCACACGTCTATACCGGAGATGGGCTGTGGGGCTCCTTACATAAGGAACTCCCCGAGTTCCTCTATTTATTTGTAGAACATTATTTAAACAGAGACAGGTCGAAAAAGAGAAGAACCGGGAGGTAAGGAGTACTACTCAAAACCAACCAACCAAGCACGGCTGAAATGCTTCCGCGTGGTTGAAGCTGATGGGCACAAGAAATTGGGTTTTTACACAATTCTGAAAAAACAAAGTCACTTAACAGGACTTTGGAATACTGGGATGAGATGATTCATCGGATAAGGCCATGTTTAAAGGCACGGAATTCCCTAACCTTGTCACGGAAGGCCCGGAAGTCTGCAAACTGCGGCAACGCGGCCGCCTGCGCGCTCCAAGCTGGAGACGGGCCTCCGTCCCCGCGTCGTTCCGGCGTCGTCCCCGCGTCGGAGGGGGAGGCCCGCGGAGCTTTATAAAGAGCGCGGGAGAGCACGACCTCGGTGCCACAGCGCTGACACCGACGTCAGCACGTAACTCTGGGGAGTGTTCGTACCTGGCGTTTTACTTGTTACCGCACACGGAATAAAGTCTGCATGTGCCCCCCAAACTGTGCGAGCACAGAACTTAGAAACACACGATATTTTATGCAAACATCGCTGTAGGCTTTCCTCTACGAAACGGATGCACTTGTTGAAGAGCTTTCAGTGCCTCCTCCGCTGTTACACTTTTACACAGTCCAGTTTCGTAGGGCTGTCCTAGCCGCATTAGCCTCCAGTTACGGTAGACTTTCTACTGAAGCTTCGTCAGTGGCAGGGACCCCATTCAAAAGAGCTTTTCCTCCAACCACCCACCTCCTTCCGCTACCCTTCCTCTTGATCACCTCCCTTTTATTTGCTTTCAATAGTGGGATGAATGTGTTACTTCTCTTATTGTAATAATGTATCTGCTATTCTAAGCTACATTTCTTTGGGGCCATAGGGAGAAGGGCTTTCTTTTATATTACCTGAGTCCAATAAATGGAATTAGAATTGACTACTCCTTAGTAACAAACCTGGGCTCCAATTGTTTTTTTTTTTTCTTTTTAAAGTAACAATACAATCTAAATATAAATCCACATATTTCACTGTAGCCAACCATAGAAATGGAATCTTATGACTGCAGCTATAAAAGCACAGGTATTTTTACTTGTTCAAAATAGCTGAAATATTTTAGGAAACTACACGAATGAAAAACAATCTGAGGAAGTAATGAGGTAGATTCTACATTTCAGTCAAATTCCAAATTCCATTGTTCTCCATGATAAAATATCCAGGAATGTGATGTCTATCGCTATCCTGGCTCAGCAGGAATTTGGGATTCTTAAACACACTATATATCCTATTCCATAATTCACACAGAAATAGAAACAAGTATAGTTTCCAACATTCTCCGTAGGTCTTCTTCACTATCAATTTTTGGGGGGCTCTGAGTCATGACATTTAACTCCCAGAACACCTTGAGCAGAAAGACTTAAATTATTTCCAAGGAGGAAGTAGAGACAAGTACTATAGAAAGAACACTTCAAACTTATACCCTAGACACTCAAAACTCAACAAACAAAAACCTTGCAAAAAATCAGGATCTGGTCCTTAGAAATTTGAAGGTGTAGTAATAACAAACAGTGGTATACTGATTTTGTCTCCTCTGCATCTCAAAATCTTCGTTATTTTTATTCAATTAATCCAATAGTATGATGTTAATTCGGAAACTAAAGAAAAAGGACACAAGAATTTGAAGGGCTTAAATATATTTTTTATATTGATAGTCTGTGTCTTTCTACCCTAAAATACATTATTATTGATTACATACAGGATGAGGTGAGGTATTTGTAAAATATCTGGTAAAAATAATTAATATACAGTATTCTACATGAGATGGAATCTTATGAACCTTTAGGTCTGCTGAAGTGTTCAACTGATCATCTAAATTAAACTGCCCTGAATTGACTTACAGTTGTTCCCTCACACCACGTTAAAAAAGGATCTTACATTTTCCCAGAATTTGTGCAGAGAAGGGAAAGCACATTATTGGCAATTTCTATTTCTCACATCCAAAGTAATGCATTCACACAAAATCAGGACCTCCATGTTTAGCATAAAAAGGGGAAAAAAAATATCCTGGATTAGAGACATAATAATATCCCTGCATAATGGTTAGGCTAATTCACCAACAGCAAAGAAATTCAAGTGGTCAACAGTCTTGAAAATGCTTTATTGAAATGTGTGACTTATGTGCAGAAGATGTGTTTGAAAAGACCACAGCTTGAAAACTGGTTTTTGAAACGTCTCAACAACCAATTGAAAAAAAAACGAAAAAGAAAATCCCTACTGGACTTGACTTCTAGTATAACTAGAAGCCTGGTGTAAAATTTTCCTTTAAAACATTTTCCATCACAGAAACTAAAGAAAACAAAGCTATTATATTTGGAAATTGTTGGAGTCTGAAGTTTCAGAGGAGGAGAAGCAACAGTTTTTAGACATGTGGGGTGACTTCTTTTTTGGTTACATTTGGACGAACATGGACTTCACAGTTCTCGGAAGAACACCGGAGGGTGTTCAAGTCTGTATGCTTGTCATGTTGGAGGAACGGAGAAACACAGATGGGAAAGGAAAAGGACGACAGGAGAAAGAGAGGAGACTTGAGAAAGGAGAACTGGAACAAGACATGATTAGGTTAAGTCTAGTTATAAATTTATCAGAAGCTGTGCGCACCTTTTTTAAAAGTCCTAAATTTACATTCCAAAAACTGCCCCCCCAACCCCCAAACCCGCTGTCCCTGCCTTGGAGCTATTGTGAAAGTCTATGCACAAAAACTGAAACAGGAAATAAAAAATATCCCGGCCCCTCCAAACCCCAAAACAAACCCAGAAAAGCTGTACATTTTTTTTTTTACACATAGGATTAATAATATAGGCATATAGGTGGCATGATTCAATTAAAAGGCTTTACTTTTTATGCCAGAAAAATCCCAATAAATAAAAGGTGCTAGAGTTAGCATTAAGAATTTGGTTGTGATATACTGACAAAATCTGGGAAGGCAAATCCTCAAAGCTCCCCTGATCTGATCTGTCTCAGCAAACTATGAAGCAAGTACATAAATAACGCAAAATATGATTGAGAATGTGAGATTTTCAAAAACAAAGACAACATAATTCAGGTTAACTTTGTTGAACAGTGAATAAATGAAATTCATCTACACCTGAATAAAACATATTTAACAATTGAAACAAATTTTCAACAACCACAACAAGTAAAAACCTTGAACACACATGAACAGGATTTGTTTTTTGGGCACACAGACGCCCTGCAGCAGTTTCTGACAGTCGCTTTACTGGTGTGTCTTCTACAGATGAGTTTAAAGAGACAGGTTGAGCTCCACACGGGTAGGATGACTAACAGGGCGATGGGACAGCCACACAGGGCAGAGTGCGAGCCCTGGCTACGACCCCCAGACTCGGCTGCAGAGCTGGCTGTGTGCGTAGGAGGCACACAAGAAAGGTGACTCGGGCAGACATTATTCAAAAGCTACTTCGCCGCGTAACTCTTCTGCCACGTAACCATTGAATAATGCTCAGGAAAGCTTTGGGCTTTTTATGTTTGTTTAAGTTTTACTCCTTGTATTTAATTTTTTAAATAACAAGGTCACTAAAACTCATGCACGCTGCAAAAAACCTCATGCAGTAGTTAAGGTAAACCATCCAAGCAGTTTTTATTCATTAATATTCATAAATACACACAGCAGCTTCATTAGAGATTTCAATTTTCCTCTTCAGTTTGAATGTGGAGTATTAGGAGAGCCTTTTGCATGTCAAGGTACAGGAAGCAGAGATCACCCCTGCACTGCTACCTACATTTACCTGCTAGAAGTAAAAATTAGTTAAGTGGAAATGATTATCATATATATTTTCTCTCTTCCTTTGAATGTACACAATGTAACAAGAGTGACAGACCTGAAATTACAATCACCAAACAAACCCAAGATAGCTGTTGTCCACTTTCATTGGCAAATACAGCACAGAGGACATTGTCTGCGAATTGGGATGTCATCAAAGAGGAGGTGGTGGAGGCTCATTTCCTTTATTACTCTCTTTTAAATTTAGGTTTTCTAAAGCAACATCTAAAGGCATAATATCTACACAGCCCATAGCACCAAAATCTGCCATCTCCCCCCGTTCATCCTCGTCGGAGGACGAGCTCTCCTCGCGCACTAAAGTGGACAGAAGGAGCTCTTGGACAAACAGGCTGCGGTCTGCGCGCTCGCTTTCCATGGACTGGCGCTCTGTTTCTGACATTTTAGGATCGTTCAACCTGTGTGAGTGAAAAAGAAAAGATCTTATCGGTAAAATGGCAATGAACGATGGCAGGGTCAATTTCAACAACGTCTGCTCCTGCGCGAGCTTTACGGGTGGCAAAACTCAGGCTCTGAAACCTACTGTTGGACCGCTTGGCTCCGAGTTGTCGCCTTCATCATGTTGCGACCAATTCCCCACACTTGCACCCTACTGTTACCCTCAGGTGCAAATCTATGCTTCTTTAATTAGGTTCAGTGAGAAAAAATACACTTAACCTTCTCACGCCCCCTCTGGGAAAAACAGTGGTGAACATTTTTCTGAGGAAAACAAAATCTCCAATAGGCAATATGCTTGGGGAAATGGTGATTTCCTAACCAGAATTTCACCTGTGGGCAGTAAAAAGAGGAAAAGGAGCAACCCCAGTGACAAAAACTAGTGACCAGAATATCCAGCTGAAAGAATCCTAAAGGTTCCCTTGACTTTTCTATTATTTCCATCCAATTATTCCTGAAGATCTGTCCCGAAGCCTGAGAGGGCGAGAAAACACACACACGGGCACCCCCCTCCCCCCAATTTCTCTTACGAAGGACCGAGGAGCAGGCGGATTACCAGCCCAGTATGCTCAACTGATACATGCACTTAGCGAGACCTGCATTATGCTGGGAAACTAGGCTCATCTGCACAAACACTGAACACATGTGAAGAGCTCAATTGTTACTAACCCGATAAATGACTTAAGCAAAATTCTGCTTAGTTTCCGTATTGATTTTATTTCTCTACTACATAGCGTCAAAGAAAGAAAGGGAAATGAACTAGAGCCCTGGGGGCAGGAAAAGTAACCAAACGGGGAGAAGATGGTGACCGCGCCAGGACGGACACCCAGCAGGCATGCACGGCAGGTGGCTCACCCAGGGAAGGTGCACTTCGAGCCCAGGCTCTGCCATGGACAGGTACCTGCTCTCTGCTGTTGCATCTGTGCTGAAAGGCCCAGGGGCATCCCAAAGTCACAATATGCACTGGGCCCTTACTATGGGTCAGGCTCTGTTCTAAGTGCTTTTTATAGGTATTATGTCTCTTAACTCCTATGAGTTAGGTCCTATTCTTAACATTTTACAGGAAGAGGAAACTGAAACAGAGGTTAAGTGACATGCTCAAAATCTCACAGCTGTCAAGTTCAAAGCCACTGAATGATTAGATCTATGGCTCAGAAACAAATGGAAAGATCTAAATTTCAGAACTTGAAAGCAAAAGGATCTGGAAGGTAATTACAGAAAAGCCATTAAACGCACACTGAAAGGAAATGACTGATGATATACAGAAGGCTGCCTACATAGTGAGCAAACCAGAGACATGTAGGCTGAGGTCCCCAACCCTTTGGAGAGCATGTAATTGCAATATTACTACTTGTTGTTTTAAGATTTTATTTTATTTTATTTATTTATTTATTTTTTAATGTTTTATTTATTTATTTGAGAGAGAGAGAGAGAGTGAGAGAGAGAGAGCCCAAGAGGAGGTAGGGTCAGAGGGAGAAGCAGACTCCCTGCCGAGCAGGGAGCCCGATGTGGGACTCGATCCCGGGACTCCGGGATCATGACCTGAGCTGAAGGCAGTCGCTTAACCAACTGAGCCACCCAGGCGCCCTTAAGATTTTATTTTTAAGTAATCTCCACACCCAATGTGGGGCTCCAATTCACAACCCCGAGATCAAGAGTTGCATGCTCCACCATATGCGCCAGCCAGGCATCTTCCCCACCCCCCAACCTTTTTATTGTAAGCTCTATATCCAACGTGGGGCTTGAACTCACGACCTCAAGATCAAAAGTCACATGCTCTAACAATGGAGCCAGCCAGGTGCCCCACAATATTAGTTTTTATTTTTAGGAAATACCTGAGAAAATATTTCACTCCTGAAAGGCAGATAAAAATCTGGTACTAGGGCTAGATCCCCTAATGGACCAAACTTCATTTGGGATCTAGAAATAACTGCAAAGCTTGTGAAGATCTTCAAATTGGAGTTAGCAAAACTAGCTGACTCCATTACCAAAAGCCTGAAATCTGACATAAGCACTGAAACAATCACTTTCTAAAAGGTCAACAATTTTGGATCCAAAGACCTTGACTCCCCACCAGGAGCTCCAGGGTGACATGAACAGTGACGGTCCCTGTCACAGAGGCCAAAGATAAGGCTTGTGCCCTACGTACATCATGTAATGGCTATCTGACCAGAGACCAGGCTTTTTCTTTGGAAACGCTACAGCCTTGAAGCTCTCTTGCCTTGAGGATTCATAATGCATGTTAATATATTTAAAGTTCTGAAAAGCCCAACAATAAATAAACAACTTTTGTTACTTAGTTTTGCCCAAAATTATTATCAGGAAAAAAGCTGAACATAAGTAACAATACATGTTCCTTAGAATGATATATCAAGGGGCGCCTGGGTGGCTCAGTCGGTTAAGCGACTGCCTTCGGCTCAGGTCATGATCCTGGAGTCCCGGGATCGAGTCCCGCATCGGGCTCCCTGCTCGGCAGGGAGTCTGCTTCTCCCTCTGACCCTCTCCCCTCTCATGTGCTTGCTCTCTCTCATTCTCTCCCTCTAAAAAAAAAAAAAAAAAAAAAAAAAAAAAAAAAAAAGAATGATATATCAAGTTCCAGGGAACATTTTTGGGAAATATTGCCTAAAATAAATCCTATGAGTCAAGATCAAACAATACAATGAAAGATGGGGAAAGTGCTCTGCAAACTGCAAGGTACTGTGCAATGTACTTTATCAGATGACCGAGGGGGCTCTTTAAGAAGCTACGACCAGAATCCAAGGAAGGCAACTCAAAGGCTACCCATACCATGCGCTGGGAGCGGGGTGTCTGGTGTAGAATAACTACAGAGAGAAAAATCCCAAATCAAGTCCATTGACTTTGGGTCTAAAAAAAAAAATGGGTCAAGGATGGGAAGAGGTCTTTTCCAAAGACATTCATTCCACCCACAGCTCAGTGAACTCTCAGTGGATATACACAGTCAGGTCTCCGATTTGTGATCAGTATCTAGCTCTGGCAAGTTGGCAGGTCCATACAGGTAAGGTTACATGGTAGCAGGGTGGATCCATCTGTGGCTCTGTGATTTATGTTGAAGCAACACTTTTTGGTAATAACTCAGCACAGTTATTGACTTTGCAGAGATAATCCAAAGGTAGACTCCCCCACTTGAAACTTCTCCCTTAGATCCATAACAAATGATCATAATAGGAACCACTAGCTGGGCCTTTACTATATGCCAGATACTGAGCCAGACCATACACATACTGAATTCTGTTTCATCCTCAAAACAATTCTCTTTCTCATGAGGCCAAACTCAAGGGCTACTGATGATAAAACTGAGGGTAAGAGCAGTTAAGTGACTTGCCTAAGGTTCAAACTATTAAGTGGCAAACCTGGGGCTATAGACAGGGGTCTGCACATATTTTTTTTATTCTGCATCCACAACAAATTATTTACAACTATGCATATGTGCCACTGTACTAACAGATATTAAAAAGTATGACACAAAATAAATATACAGAGAAATAATACTGTCTTCTACTGTCAGTTTGGAGATAACTGATACATTATACTATTTTCTCCTTCACTTCACAGTTTGTACTTTATATTCCTCTCTGCTCCATTAAAGGCCCAAATCAGTCTACTTTCATTACCTGTTGAGCCTAAGTCTACTCATCACTTCTTTTTCTAAAATCCTTTATATTCTTCAAAGTCACATAAAATACCGACAGGCTTAAGAGAGGAATATATCTGGTGGCTAATGGTAGTTTTCAGAAGGAGGTAACTCTTTTTCATACCATGATGAACCATTTTTAAAACTATTACTTTTGTTTGTGGCAACTCTAAGAATTTAAATCCTGCTTCTTTGGAAATTCTCAGAAGAAAACTACTATGTTATGAAATCCTCTCTTGTACCTTTTAATGTTTCTTTTTTAAAAAATTATTTATTTATTTTTACCTTTTAATATTTCACAGCTAACTGAAATTGGCAATTAAAAAAAAAAAAACCAAGGTTAATTATGACAATAAATAGACCTAATATATCCCCAAAATGTAATGATATGGTATTTCAGTTTTCAGTTTTTTTAGGTTTCAGTTTTATGGGCAATACAGGGGGAAAAAATTCACATTACATGATAATTTACTGTTGGAACGAGACTACCAGCATTCCTACTTTCTCTAAAATAATCATTATTTTTCATATTCTTGGGGAAATCCTGCATATGCAGTTTTGATTAGATTCGGGAGTTTTAAGGGTCTGAGCAAAGGCCAAGTCTCCAAGAACATATAATAAGGCACGAAAGAGAAAAGATCATTGCAGACTGCGTAGTGCTTAATAAAACATTACTTCTCAAACAAAGCTGTATTAAATGAACTACCTTGTTAAAAGAAACTGGGAATTCTGGATAGTTTGCTGACTGCTTTCTGTGTTAGCTGTGTTGGTTGTTGCTGTGGATTGTGTGATTGTAGTGGTGACACTGCTTGTGTTAGTACGCCGGGTTGCGTTGCGTGCCGTCTCCAGTTGTTGTCGTGCTGCCTGGGCGTGCTGCCGTTCCAGCTGCAGCTGCATCTGCAGTTGTTGTAACTGAGAAGCTGAAGGGCCAGAAGAATTAAGCTGTCCTCCTGCAGAACGTCTCACTCCTGATAACTGAGATAAAAGCTCTGCCAATGGAAATGAAGGCAATTAATGTCTGCTTAAGATACTGTGGAAAACAAAACGCTGAAGATCACTCTTTTAGAGGAACATTAGAAATGACTGTCAATAGGCAGGTATCCATGGCAACATAAAGTTTCAGCTTGGAGCTCAATACCTTTTAGTTTTATTTATTTTTAAAGTAATCTCTATACCCAATGTGGGACTCGAACTTACAATCCCAAGATCAAGAGCTGCGCGCTCTACCGACTGAGGCAGCCAGGCGCCCCTCAATATCTTTTAGAATGCCTCCTGGAGGTAGGAGCTGTTGTGTATGGGGAATGGACATATAATTAGCCCACATACAATTATTTTTAAGTAAAACATGACAGACTGTTGCTTAACGGACTTAATGCACTAATTTAGTTATATTTTCTCTTAGTATTTAGTAAATTAAAGTGGATCATCTGCTGGTCCAATCATAATATAAAACCTCTTAACACAAGCTCCATGAAAGCAGGGATCAAGTCTACCATTTACAATACTCCCAGCTCTTAGAACAGTGCCCGACACCTAGTAGGCCTCTAACATTTATTCAGTGATTGAATGATGATCAGAATTGTACCCAACAGGCCTGGATCATTTCTATCCGTGACCCTTGCACCCACCCCCCCCAGCCCCCCCGCCTCTTCTCTCTGGTCCTTTCAGGTACGGTCATTTGAGAGTACCAACGTACCACTAGAATGAGTAGCGCCAGTGATGCTCAATGAGGCTGACTGGCCCCCGACTGTACAGCCTAGTTAGCGGCCTGTTACAATCCACACTCTTGTTTCAATAAGGTTGTACTCATCAAGGGCAATGTGGACCTCTGTCCCTGAGTTCTCATCTAAGTCAGGTGCAGGAATTGCCTTGTCGTGTGTGTGTGTGTGTGTGTGATTCTCCTGAGCTTACATGGGATTGACGACTGCCATAGACATTCCCTGGCTGGCAAATGCTCTTCATCATTAAAACTCATTAACAGGGTACATTTCTGTTTTCTTGCTCACTGTTGTTTTTTCCCAGGGGTTCTTATACCATTCTTTCATAGAGTCCATCACTAAAATAACTAATTTTCACTGACAGAAAAAAATGGAGAGAATTTCTCACTTTTGAATTTTGCTTCTAGAAATTAACTTTTAGAGCCTGCTACCAAAAACAGCAGGTAAATATTCCCTTTGGATGAAGAAATACTTTTTAAAATCCCCAAAACTCAGCTTACAGGACTTACTGTACATCCAAATGCTTAAAGCACATTCGGAATTAAGATTTTATATCTGTATGTCTGTACATTTTTAAGAACACTTTATGAGTAAAACTGCTCCTAGTTGCTATTACAGATTTACATTTACCAGTGTTCCAGGGTGTTCAGCAAGGTGCATCACAACATCCACATACCTATTCCCCCACGTGCACGCATTTCAGAACTTGTACAGGCTTTCCAGGGCCTTACTGCCTGTCTGTGCTTGGTGTGTCTTATAGTATGAGGCTAACGTGACTTCTGACCTTATATTTTGACTCCCAACCCCTCTGTTCCACTGTTGGCTTCCCGGGTTGGCCATGTATTAGACCCAGTGGGCTTGGTTATGAAGTACATGTTCAAATGTTGTTGTTTTTTTAAGGAAGATTTTTCTAAGCCATTAAAACATGTGCTTTCAGTATGTTCCCTAAGAATATAGTTCTCAAATCAAGGCCAAGAACAGAGAAACTCCTACTTTACTTTCTTCTATGAGAAGAGCTTAATTCTTTAGTCTTGTCAATTCGTCTTATTATCTGTGTGCTTCTGGAGGTTGAGCCATGGGATTCTGGCGGTCTTTCAACTCTGAAATCTTTTATCATTTTCTTAGGTTTCAACAGAGGCCACAAATAGAGAACCTAGAACCATTTCTTACTATCTTCTGCTCTAAGTACTTAAGGAAATGCCAGAAAATTATAAACTAATTTATACTGTCTACTTTTACAATATTTTATAAGATTTAGGGGAATTTTGTGAAGGAATGTAGGAGCATGACGAGAGATTAAAAACACAAATTCCACCAAAAACTTTTAAAGCGAGGCCCCCTCCCTGGTCATTTCCTTTATGCAACTAACTTACCAGCTATAGGATCCATGGCTTCCCTATTGCTTGGAGAATATGAACTCTGAGAAGAAGAAAGTCCACCAGTAGAACTGCTAGTAAAGTGCATGTTTGATCTACGAGCACGAGGACCTCCTAATCCCCGGCCAGGGTGAAACATTCTACGTACATGTCGAACACCACTCGATTCATCATAACTCCAAAGTTAAGAAAAGAACCCAAATATTTCAAAGAAAAAAAAAAATCACTTGAGCCTTTGCTAGACAGACATGCAGATTTCCTAAATTGTAAACATTTAAAAACAGCACATTTAATTTAAAATGCAAACGTCACAACCATATCTATGAGGGCTCTTAACTCTAAAAAAAGACGCTCACATATAAAGCAATGAATTGAGTGTGTATATATTGTATGTGTGTATGTGTTTTCAAAGGGGAAAAAGGTTTTCTAGGTAGGAAGAAATTTCTTCCTAGGCTCCAGCTACAGTAACCAGATGGGGTGAAAGGCGCTGTCGGGTCAGACACCCAGGTGAGGTGTCTCCTTACCCTAACCTCAGTACTGAATTTCATATACGTTCATATGGAAGTAACCAGAATTAATAAGCATCAATTTTAATACCCAAGGAGAGTTCTGCTAATCAAATCTCAATTATCATCTGTAGTGAAAAAGGAGTAGAAATAATTAAAATTCAGGAGTAAAAGACTCCTTTTGGTTATTAGTTTTTGATCTGTCCCCAAGTTCTTCTTCAATGCTGCTACAAAACAGAAAACTAGAGTTGAATTTCTTGTAAAAGTGGATATACAGAGAGTAATACCACATTTCTCAACAAGTCACATTGCCAGCGCCCCCCGCCCACCCCAATCTTCTGTAGCAGACTCAAACTAAAGAACATCCCGAAGAGCACATGGCTGCCCAAACTCATGAAGACAATCTTGCGTTTCCACACTGGTGGATGGGTGGGAAAAGCCAGCTCTCGTTGTAAAAGAGACTTTTCTTTCAAAGTAGCACACAGAACATCTGTATCGTGCAGAATCACTTTCTGCTGGCTTCCTGGTCTTCAGCTGATGATTGTGGAGTCATTGAGGGAAAGGCTGAGCGGCTCCAGAAAGCCCTCAGGGGCCACCAGAATGTGCACTGTCTCATCATGGTATTCAGGACCATGGCTCGGGTTCTACAGAAAGTGATGTTACGATCACTGTATTTCGTCTTTTAAAAGCACCTGGGTGTAAAAAGTACACTTTAGGAAGAGTTCCATCAGAACAGTTGAAAAAAGTTCTGGTGCTTACGAGGCCTGGAGAGAAGCCACGCCCTCAAGACAAACAAAGTCACCCCACAGCAGCACTTGAGTACCTGAAAAATCAGTGTATTTCCAGGATAACTGCAAAGTCAACATTTTGTTTTCCAGAACCTCATGATAATACTCGTTAGGAATCTAACATGTAACATATGCCTTCTTATTCTTGTATTTTGCATAATTTAATCTTCTCTTGATAACCAGAGATTCTTATAAAAATTTCACAAAAACGGATGTAGATGATGTGGGACATTCTACTGCATGGATACCAATTTCACTAGAGGCCCTTGAACTTGCAGAAAAAGTTCAGAGTAAAAAAAAAAAGTTCAGGATAACAGCTTGGCTTGAAGTTATTTGCCTAGCTTCTCCATGAAGACAGAGTGAAACAGGGACCAAGTATAACCCTCTGGGCATTGTTATAAGATTCTTTTATGTAAAATGTGAAGTGACTCAAAGACTTAAGTATTCTTGGCCCATCTGGGTTTTCTTACTCTCTTAAAAAAACCCAACAAACCCCATGCTTTCTTCATTATACTTTCAGTGTCCTCAGCACTCAGGAGAGAGGAAAAGTGGTTTCCTCTGTTCGGTGAGTACCGGCCCCTTGACTGGCTCAGGTCTGGCTGACATTCTAATTTCTTAGGTTGGTTCCAGGTCTTTATCTTTCCATTAGTTTTCTCATCTTCCCCTAACTCCGAGGGACCATATTTCCAATTAGAAAATTAGAAACTGTAAGCAAGGGATGGGAGCTGTGGAATGAGAAAACCATCAAACCAGTTTCTTCCTCAACAGGATTAAGGTTGCATTATGATTGCTGGGAGGCAATCAAAGAAATCAGAATGAAGTCTGGCAAAGAGAAAAGCAGTGTTTAGCTCTTGAATTGCTTTGAACTAGAGTGAACACTGAAACCTTTACATGAAAACAGACCCCTAAGTTAATAGGTGATAGTTATAGAAAAACAATTCAGAACTTGAAACAAGCAGCACAGAGTGTACAAACTTAATTACTCTGGTGGGCCGCTCATCTCTTGGATTACAGGGAATATCACCAGCAACTGCTGAGAGACTTGCAAAGGGGAAGCAGAAAGGAAAGCGGGAAAGGACTTTGGAGCCGGACGTGACCTTATGCTGTCCTACTCAGAGACTGGGCAGGGAATGGCGGTCTCTGGAGAAGGGGACTCCGAGAGGGAAAGCAGCCCCAGCACGCATCCCTGCTCAGCCTCCCACCGATAACAGGATAAGGCAACAGAGCACGTGGAGGGGAAGCAAATAAATTCTCTTTATATTTACTTAGATTTTAATTTGGATTAGCATTTTCCTCTTTTGTATGAAAACACCCTGCTGAAAACTTATAACCCAGTTAAACGGTCTTAAAAAAAATCTGACTGTAATGAAGTGAAGATGATGAGCAAGGCAACTTTCACTTAATGAGCATTGTTCATGTGACAGTCATAGCATATAAAAAGAGATAAATTCCATCTCCACACTGAGTCACTTTTGGTAGGAAAGGTCAAATAAACTAATTTCGAGGTTAGTTTTTCTCTTCAGGTATACTGTCCTTAAAAATAATCAAAATAACAAACGTTACAAACAACTCTATCCCTTCTTCCTCTTAAAAGGATATTAAATCTCTAGGGGCTCTGTGTTCAAGTGTAAGATGAGCTGCAAAGTCATCCGTGACATGATTAGGATCGCCTCCAGGTAATGCTGCACATATTGGACAAATCTGAAATGAAAGTAAAGAAAGCAGATTTAATAGATGAATATTGATCAGACATCTTTCTGGATGAGTATTTTACTATAACTGAGTTTCAACCAGTCAAAAACACAGTAGAGATCGTGAACTCGTCAAAAGCACCAGAGGCCTGACTATGAAATACAGCACGTCTGCGCTGGTACTTAAACTAAACCAAACCAGCTCTCAGGGTCAGATACAACAGTTCTCAACAAACAGCTCAAACACGAGCTCTGGCAAAGCCTTCTAACAGCCTGGCCAATGCATTCGCATGGTCTAGCAAAATAGCTTCCATAAAAAAATTTTAAGATGTAAAAAAAAAAAAAAAAAAAAAATTTTTTAAGATGTGCTATTTAGTGCACATTCCCATCTGACTAAGTCCAGACTTGAATGGTAAAGACAGACATAAGCATCCCCAAAGTAAGCTAGATTTGAGGTCCAATCTCCAAATACGACAGCAAAGCTCTTACTAAAACACAACTATACAAACTCAAATATTAAGACAATGTTTACTGATAATGTTCAAATGCGCTCTATACATTCATGAGCAGGACTTCCAAGGGAAAACGGGGGTGAAACAAAAGGCCAAGGAGCAGAAGACCTAACTTCCTGTGAGTCTCGGGGCGGGGACAGGACAAAGGAGGAATGAAATGGTGTGTACACAGGCAGCACTCGGGGGAGATTCATAGGGTGGGAATTCTGTTTTTGAAACAGCAGTTTCAAGGGAAGTGGTGAAATAAGGAGAAGAGGGGAAGGAACGAAAGAATGAGGCACCTTCAGAGGAAAGGCCCTTTCTCTTCTAGAAATCCAAGTGGGCAGGTGATGTTCTAAGAGTGGTAGCCATGCCTTGGGGTATGAAGAACTTTAAAGAACAGAGCCAAGAAGAAAGGTCTGATGCAAAGGAACACAACCAAAGGAAGCCCCAGGAAATGTACAGAGTTTTGTGTCTCTCTAGGGACAAAAGAGCTGAAGATGGGATATGTGATTCATCTTGCCAATGCATGTGTTGTGTGCCTCAATTCTTTCCCCTGAGTAAAATTCAGGCACTCACTTGACCTTGCTCCCTGCTCGTGGCAGAGGAGAAGACGAGAGTGGCAGAGATGGGGAGGCAGGGGCAAGGTGAGACTTGGAAGGCCCACCCTGGGATGCAGAGGGGAAAACAAACTGATTCCCAGAGCCTAAGCCAACACAAATCCCCATCCTCTCCTGACCAGAAAGCAGGAGTCCCCTGAGAGTTTGACTCTGATTTGATCCCAGATGCTCTTATGCCCAGTCAGCTGTCCTGATTATATCTGCCTCAGGAGTCTGAGACATATCCTCAAGAAAACCTAAAGATGCTCATGAGAAATTACATTTAGGCACGACAGTGTGCAAAAGAAGTAGGGGGGTCACACAGGAAGATGCCTGCGAGGGAAATGAAGAAAGAAGTAGACAGACATGTGCATGCCTTTCTTAGAAGATGCCAGAAAGGTGGTCAGACATTCTTCCCTCTGTCAGAGAGAACAGCAATTGTATCAGTTCATAAATTTACCGATTCTCAACTCTTTCCTAGGAACTTAGGCTTTACTGTCTGTATCAGACAGGCAATGTCTGGTACACTTATTTTTTGTGTGTTTCTGTCTTGCCTAGCTAGATTGTCAACAGTTTTTGAGAAATGCAGTACAGTGTGATTTGTTTGTTTGGGAACTGTGACCAGACTTGCTTACAAGAAAAAGACCAACAGGTCTGGAGAAGCAGAAACAACCACCAGTTATTTAAAAATCAAACAAACAAGCCAGTTTAGATATTTTTGAGACTCTCTATTTTGCAACACTTAACAGGTACTGGACTATGTATAGTTTTATTACAATACCACAGATTGCAAGTATAAGATCTTTATCCAAAGAAAAAATAACTGTTAAGAGGAAAAGGTGCCTTCCTTCTAAGATATTTCCTTAAGGCTGACCTTTGGATAAAATCTATGTACAACTTGAACTGCACAAAGATAGCTGTAGAAGTTTCAGTACTTCAGTAAATGTTCTTAGATGAGAAAAGTCTCCTTGAGGATTTGCATTCCTGGAAGGAAGACAGGATGGGAAAGTACAGATACCAAATGTACTAAGAATGCCCTTATCAGGACCAATAGTCTGTAAACTAGAAAAGCACTTTGAAATAGGGATGTGGAATTCTGTTTAGTTTTGAGTGTCTTTACTTCCACATGATGATACTTAATACCTTTTATAAGACAGGAAAATTCCACACAAAGGATAAGCTATTAACTCTAAAATTATGAGTTTGTCAACATTAATATTTACCGTACTTCTACTGCCACACGATACAGTAACACCTATTACTTGAACAAGAAAATTCCATGTAACACATTAGCTTAACATAGGACAACTTGCCAACATTCAGGCACATTGAATTGGCATAACTCAGTGCTTCCTGAAATTGGCTGAGTATATAATTCATCTGGAGCATTTGTTAAAAATACAGTTCCCTAGGCCCATGCCTGGAAACTGATTCTAGGAGATTTGACAATCTATGTTTTTGACAAGGGTCCCAATGATCTTACAATTAGATAAATTTGGCAAATACAGATTAAATATACAATGGTATTGAAAAATAAGAAATATTTTTACCCCGTGGAACGAAACACGAAATGTTGTTTTACTTACTATCATCTTGCTCAAATTTTAAATCACAAATGTCCTTGCTATTTATTTGCAGTCTTGTCTTTGCTATTTTTCAAGTCTTCCTCTTCTGCTTCATCTCACTAGTGAAGCTCACCATCGGTCCTGCTTTTTATCTGCAGCCCTTTGGAAGCCTCTATCAATGTACTGAGGTGAAATCCCATGCCAAAAACATAATGGAGTTCCCAGTTTTCCACGTGGCCCCAGTGCATGATTGTCAGCAAGCAACCAGTCAGCATGGATTTTTTTAATTTTTAAAATTTTTTTTTAATTTTATTTATTTTATTTATTTTTAAAGATTTTATTTATTTATTCATGAGAGACAGAGAGAGAGAGAAGCAGAGGGAGAAACAGGCTCCCAAGGAGCAGGGAGCCTGATGCAGGACTCGATCCCAGGACCCTGGGATCATGACCTGAGCCGAAGGAAGACGCTTAACCATCTGAGCCACCCAGGCGCCCTGGATTTTTTTTTTAAATTAATTTATTTATTTGAGAGAGAAAGAGTGGGCACATGAGCAGGGGGTGGAGCAGAAGGAGAGGGAGAGAGAAACTTAAGCAGACTCCATGCTGAGGGCAGAGCCTGATGTGGGGCTCCATCTCACGACCCTGAGATCATGACCTGAGCTGAAACCAAGAGTCAGATACTTAACTGACTGAGCCACCCAGGCGCCCCAGTCAGTGTGAATTCTTAACACAGGTGGTTACCAATGTCTAGACCATATCTTCGGAAGTCATTATTTCACATATGCCAGGTCAGTACTACATTTATAGAACATTTTTCCCTGTGACAGGCTATGTCCATAAGAAAATAACCTAAAATCAGCATGCTTGGTTTTTGTTTTTAAACATGAACTTCACACATTCTTCCCCATACAATCCCCAACTAGTCTAAAGCAAGTTCTCACTCCCTGCAGCCTTTGTTGAGCTCACACACTCACATGGAGAGCATTCTCTCTCTGGCTGATGTGCAGTGCCTCAAATACAACAGATGTGGTGAGCTCCTCTCCTTTTGTCCTTTTTTGGGGGGTAGGTTTCATAACAAGTTTTCTGCCCACTCTGTTCACTGCTACAGAAAAATGCATTTAAAAAACCTGCCTCTCTGCCCCACACATCACATGGCTTCATCTGAAGCTGGACTGCAGCACCACAGAGAGATGGGTCTTGCGCCAAAATCATTCAGCGGATGCTGCGGGGCGGAGAGGGGGGAAGCTAGACTGGTTCTCTACCATGAGGCTGACCCATTTTGAAGCATCATCCTCCAAGACCACTTGAAATTGCCCTTGAACTCAGATTCTGGGACATTACGCTTCTTGTCAACAGCAAACACTCTAAGAGAAATAACTGCCTTGGCAACTGGTATTTCTCGTCTAGGTTTCTGGATCACAAACTTGATAAACTCATGCATTTCTTTTATCTGACTAATTTTAGATCCATGAGAAACATTTTCTTTTGAGTATTTGTTCAAAAGCAGTGATTTCCCTGTGTCATCTTCTATTGTTACTTTCTGGTAACACCAAACGTTTGATGCATCATTTCTCTGGCAACCGTGATCTTATTATGGCAGCCCAGCTTCTTTGTCATTTCTTTTTTGGATTTGTTTTCATCCACACAATCATTCTGAATAGGTTCATCCTCTCTCAAAAGAACTACAGAATCACTCATATTCTACATCCTTTCATTCCCAAAGAGCAGCCTATGTGACATGATGATGGAGAAAGTAATGTTACTCCTCTGTACAAATGCCAAACCTTCTCTTTATTGTCCACCAAACTAAGTGGACAAATGTTCTGGTTTTAATGGTTCTCTATTATCTGGCCTTACTCAGCTGATTCCATTTCATTTCCCACTATTTCCCACAACATTCAATGCCTTACCAATCCTTCTACTTCCTACATTTCTTTCTCAACACCACATCTTAGTTCGTGTTGTCTCTTCCCTCTGAAAAATGCCTTTCTTTCCCATTCTGTCCACTTTTCAAAATCCTACCCATTTTTCAAGGCCCACATAAAGTCACAAAGCCCTCTGGCTCCTTCTGCGTTATTCTCCAGTTGTGTCAAATAAGCTAGTTTGGTCTTATGATGTGCCATAGAGTCTTGGGTGGGTTGAAGCCGTATTTTAAAGTTTTTATGGTGACAGCCATTGTGCCTTACTCCAAGAATTCAGGGACTTCAGAAAGCAGTATTTCACATTTTACACATTAAATGTAATGCTCTTGGTTAATACTTGGAGAGACATATTCAGAGTCATGAACATTTATCTTGAGAAAGGCCAGTAACTATCTCCCTTTCCAAGCTGTCCTTAATAACTGACCCAGGAATGATCTAGAACAGACTTTCTTCTGACATTATCCTTCTGAGGGCAAAGAAGTGGGGTAAAGTAAATGTTGTGTTCCCCTCACCCTTCTCCCGCTTTAACAACTAATAACTCAGAAAATTTCTCTCAGGCACCCACACTTTTTCTCACGTAACGCCCTTCTACAGCCCCCATTTTCCTGTTTCTTTGTTTTTTGTCCAGTCATCACTTGAACTTTCCTTCTTTTCCCCATTCCTTGTTCCTTTTCTCTATCACAGCTGTGGGTCAAGTTGTGACGTTAATCATGGTTGAAAAGATGAAAGGTATTGCTCTTGCATCTGAGGAGTTACGGGTTCTGGAGCAAAATTAAGATGCAGTGAAGTCTGGGTGCTTAGTCAGTTAAGCGTCTGATTCTTGATTTCGGCTCAGGTCGTGATCTCAGGGTCATGAGACTGAGCCTTGTGCCGGGCTCTGAGCTCAGCGTGGAGTTTGCTTGAGATTCTCTCTCTCCTCTTCCTCTGCCCTTCCCCTACTCGTGTTCGCTAAATATATAAATAAATAAACAGATAAAATCTTAAAAGAAAAAAAGGTGTAGTGAAGAATCACTGCCACAGCTCATAAAAGCTGTTTATTTTTTCATCCTTATGCAAGTTTGCCCCCCCGCCCCCCCACAAATCGTAAGTACAAGAAAGATAAAAACACAATTTCAAGTTAAATAAGTTTCCTCTGTTGTTTAATACTATATTAACTTTCTAATACAAGGTTACATAGGCTTTCCCTAAGCTAGCTTTGAAATCAAAATTCACCACATGATGTGTTCTACCAACCTACGTGCTTATTACTATGCTCTGCTTTCAAGCTAGGTGTCCAAAGGACATTTACAAAAATAGCATCTTTTTAAGTTGGGGTCTTTTCTTTTATTTATGTTACATGTGTAGGCTATATAAATTTAAATGAAAACATGTAAGCAAAGCCTAGTGAGTGTTGCTCAAGATACAGGCACCTTCTGAACTGCAATAAGCACAATTTCTCTTGTGCCCCTCTTTACAACTGCATCCCCATTTCCAGTTAAAGGATCTATGCTATGAAGTCCAGGTGGCCATAAAGTTAATTAAAGTTTTCACTGGTTAAATCTGTTATATTGTATAATTTTGTTACTATGGATTATCTAATTCATTAAGTATTTACTGAGTACCAAGTCAGTGTTCACTTAATATTCTGGGTTATAAAATCATCAAGAAATGAAGATAGTGAAATGACCAAGAAGTGAATAATGGTGAACCTGCCACCATTCAATTTCATATGAATTTCATCTCCTCTTAAAAACTGGGATGTAGGGGCGCCTGGGTGGCTCAGTTGTTAAGCGTCTGCCTTTGGCTCAGGTCATGATCCCAGGGTCCTGGGATCGAGCCCCGCATCGGGCTCCCTGCTCCGCGGGAAGCCTGCTTCTCCCTCTCCCACTCCCCCTGCTTGTGTTCCCTCTCTCACTGTGTCTCTCTCTGTCAAATTAATAAAATCTTTAAAAAAAACAAAACAAAAACAAAAAACTGGGATGTACTTCTCATTATTTATTCAAATGGGGTTACAATTCATGTCTCTTCTTTTGATGGGCTCTTAAACTCAGCTCTAGAAATACCCCAGGCTTGTTCTGTTAGGCAGAGTTTTCTGATCACCTGTAATATAATGGGGTGTTTTTAACAAGAGTTTCTTCTACTGAAAAGTGATGATCCAAAAAGAGCTGTTAGAACTTAAAGCCAAGACACATAAAAAAACCTTCACACGCATAGTATTTTAATCCTTACAGTAAAAAAAAAAAAAAAAAAAGTTGACATTCTACTGAGCTAACTACTGCTGAGGCTAATTGGTAACTTCAGGTTTTTGATCTCCTGCCCAATTAAAAGTAGTACATCTTATAAAATCTGCAAATATAATAAATCTAAGACTTAATGCTGGAGTTTTGCTTTGAGGACATACACAAAGCACTACTGGAAAATCTATGCTACATGGTCACTAACTCCTTTTGGGCCTTCTAGAACTATCTAAGTTGTAGCCACTTGCACCTCTAGCCATCCACTTTGCCAATACAGATATAGGTACTTTCCAGATTTGAACGAGCACACGTTCAACTGGATTACAATCTAATTTTCTGTTGTTGCAGTGGAACACTGAAACTAACTTATAATTAAGTATGAGTTACTTCATACTGAAATTATTTTTCTTCTCAGTTCCATTCTCCCCGTTTTAATGCTTAGGTTGGAGCTGTCACATGCTTCTAAAGAACAGTGTTTATTTTAGGGAGTTTTTGTTACATATATGTCTTAATTTTCCTTACATTTTTATACATGATTTAAAAGTCCTAAATAACTAAGTTTGGGGGGGCGCCTGGGTGGCTCAGTCGGTTAAGAGTCTGCCTTCGGCTCAGGTCATGATCCCAGGGTCCTGGGATTGAGCCTAGCATCAGGCTCCGTGCTCAGTGGAGAGCCTGCTCCTCCCTACTCTCTCTCTCACTCTATCTCAAATAAATAAATGAGATCTTTAAAGATAAATAAGTTTGGGTTTAAAAAATTTTATTTATTCATATTTTAAAGATTTTTAAGTAATCTCTACACCCAACGTGGGGCTCGAACCCACAACCCTGAGATCAAGAGTCACACGCTCTACCAACTGAGCCAGCCAGGTGCCCCCTTAAATATGTTTTTTTAGACAGAAATTTAAATTGTATGTGTATGCTGATGTCCTGGGAATTCATAAAACAAAAAAAATATAATTTCACAACAATTAAAAATAACTCAGAGCTGTCCTTTTTCTTTCCTTTTTTAATCACATTCTATTTTTTTTAAAGATTTTATTAATTTGGGAGAGCAAGGGAGAGATAGTGAGAGAGAGCACAAGTGGGGAGGGTGCATAGAGAGGGAGAAGCAGGCTCCTCGCTGAACGCAGAGCCTGAGGTGGGGCTTGATCCCAGGATACTGGGATCATGACCTGAGCCCAAGGCAGACGTTTAACCGATTGAGCCCCCCACGCGCCCCAGAGCTGTCCTTTTTCTTTATCCTGCCTACAATTCACTCTAGATATAAGCACCCATACTTACCTAGAAGAAAAATCCCATTGTAAGCACCACTTTCTCCATCTAACCTGGGGTAAGCTATATATTTTACTTGTAGACTTTGAGAAAGAAAAGGAAACAGGAAGCTCATACGGCTTAGTGGTGTCGATAAGAATTTGAAAGCTGCAGGGGGCCAGGGCCAGGGAGGCAGTGCTCTAAAGCAAGCAACCATTTTTGTGAAGAATCTGAAATAAACTCTACTTAACTTAGTGGGTTTATGTTGTTTACAGTGAGTTGAAGTTACAGTCTGACGAGGACAGAAGCTTTGTATGCTCCTCTTCTCAAGGGCATAACCAGTTTGTCAAGTGAGGCCAAGTTTGCTACAGCTTCTTAGAAAAAAATGACCTCAGCTACAAATACCAAGACTGGTGTCTTCAAACAATTTTCTTTTTTTTAAAGATTTTATTTCTTTGAGATAGAGAGTGAGAGAGAGAGAACACGAATGGGGGCGGGAACAGAGGGAGAGGGAGAAGCAGGCTTCCCGTGGAGCAGGGAGCCCGATGTGGGGCTCAATCCCGGCACCCTGGGATCATGACCTGAGCCGAAGGCAGATGCTTAACCGACTGAGCCACCTAGGCGCCCCTCAAATAATTTTCTTAATCAGTTTTTGTTGTTTTATTGTTTGTTTGCTTGTTGTTTTGTTTGTTTGTTTAAATCTGAGGGGCAGGTCAGGAAAAGAAAGGATGGTGGGAGGAGAAGAGGCAAGGCTGAAACGCGCTTAAAGAACTTCTGAACCACCTTATAATTTGCCAACAGTTACCGGAGAGCTCCATCTTTGTACCATCTTCCCTACAAATCTTCCTACAAACCCTGCAAAACATTTCTTTGACCTGAAATTAGCTGTCTGGACACTGAACTAGACAAACCAGTATTTCAGAGGACAGAGAAGAAACCAGACCAGTGGCTAAAGAAAAAAAGAATTCAAAATCAATGTCTGACAGCTGCTGTCTTAGTGAGCGCCCCTCTGCACATTAGGCATTGTTTCCATTCAGAAAACTGCCTCTCTCCCTTCCCCTACAGGGTTTTAATTCAACTTCAACACAGAAGAAAGTAGAAGTAATGAAAAGCCTACCCAGGGATAACAACATACTCTCAAATACCAGGCAGGGACACCTTCCTAGAAAAGCTATTATCTCACTTTCTCAATAATTTCAGTAATTCCCTTCTTGGTTTTCATATCATCTTGAGAAACTGATTTCTCATAGAAACATCTTTTAAAATTATCATAACACATGCATATTGGATTATCCCAGAACAAACCTGGAACCCCCAAAGTGTCTATCATTTCCTTCCCTGCTCACGACCCAAAAATCTGCCAGGACACTAATGGCTACATCACCCTTAAAATGGAAAATACTATGATCTGACTTTAAACAAGTAATTGTGTTCAAAATAACTATTATTTTAAAATATGCAAAGACAGCCAAACACTAAAGATAGAAAAAGGTGAGTTATAAAATAGAAAGTGTTTTGGGTCAAAACTAACAAAAAGCACAAATGATAAAAGTACCAAATCCTAACCTTCTACAATCTCTCTGGCTAAATGCAGCTGAGCAGTGACAATTTGGTTGCCTGGAGCAACTGTATTTCTCAAATCCTATGTATTTCTTCACTATTATTAAATAAAATACCCTTGTTAGTTCACAGAAAAGCAGACAGCATCCAACTGCATTTTTTGATAAAGAAGAATGCAAGCAGTAAAAGTCAAAGCCTATTTTTTTCTTTTAATGTATATTTTGCCTTTAAATGCTTACTTTTCCTGATTATCTGATTAAAAGGGTAAATAGGGAATTATAGTATTTAAGAAAGTTTATAAAATTAAATTAGAAGATGTGTAAAAATTGTGGTTCACTCCACCATTATTGCTCCTCATAAGGAAATAAATGTGTTGGGAAGTTAGTTCTATATACCTACATATTAAAATGGGGTCTCTTGGGGCACCTGGGTGGCTCAGTCAGTTAAGCGTCTACTTTTGGCTCAGGTCATGATCCCAGGGTCCTGGGAATGAGACCTGCATTGGGCTCCTTGCTCAGCAGGGAGTCTGCTTCTCCCTCTCCCTCTGCACTCCACCCCTCAACTTGTGTTCTTTCTCTTGCTCACTCTATTCTCGCAAATAAGTAAAATCTTTAAAAAATAAAATAAAATGGTCTCTCAATGAAACACAGACATATTGGGGAGCCTGGGTGGCCCAGTTGTTAGGCGTCTGCCTTTGGCTCAGGTCATGATCCCAGGGTCCTGGGATCGAGCCCACATCGGGCTCCCTGCTCAGAGGAAAGCCTGCTTCTCCCTCTCCCTACTCCCCCTGCTTGTGTTCCCTCTCTCACTGTGTCTCTCTCTCTCTCTGTCAAATAAATAAATAAAATCTTAAAAAAAAAAAACAGATATATTGATGATCAAGTCTTAAAAGTCCTACAGACAATTTAAAACATATGTCACTTCTCAAAGCCTCCATGCATAAATCGTATCTATCAATGTTAATCTGGTTTGCAGATTTGATCTAATACTTTCCTGCTTGTTTAGAGATCAAACGCATCTATTTGTTTATACACAAATTGCCACAACAACGATGATAATTTCTATTTTGTGCTCTATGACAAACAACTGTTTAAATATTAAGTAAATTATGAGCTTAAACCAATTATTCTGAATCATTAAAAAAACTTAAAGGTCCTTTTATGCTATCATTTTTCTCCATAAGAATTATTATTTTTAAAGTTTATGTATGTACGTATGTATGTAATCTCTACAACCCAACATGGGGCTCAAACTCACCATCCTGAGATCAAGAGTCGCATGCTCTTCCAACTGAGCCAGCCAGGCGCCCCAAGAGTTATTATTTCAAATAAAATTATCAAAAGTCAGTCTGTGGGAAATTTCCAAAAATCATTCTTTCTCCTTGATTTTTTATTTCTTATACATGGAACACAGTACAACCACGCTACTTCAAATATAATTCATTCTGTTATAAACACATCTAGGTCTTCATTAAAAAGGGAGGGAAATATATCATTAACATAAATGAAGAGCACTTAAATGCTGGCCACTTACCCTAACCCCCATTCTGGAGAGTAAAGAAAATGAGTAAATACATCAAATGAAAAATAGAAAGCAAAAATTTCCCAGCAATGACCTATTAGACCCCTGCCGTTAATTATGAACAGAATAATTCTGTTCGTAATTTCTGGAAGTGGGAAGAAAATGTTGGTAAACCAAAAAGTGCTGTGAACCTTTTAAGCATAATATTCTACAGATAAATTACAAGAGATTTACTAAACAAAGCAGTGAAAGAAGATTAACTACATATTATTAATAAAACGTAGCAGCATGGTTCATCTAACAACAACAACAAAATCCCTGAAGGTTTTCTAGTTAGCTGCAGTGCAAGCTCCAATGGAAGATTTAAGAAAAATTTCAGGAGTCACTTCTCAATGCCCTTTTATGTCCAAAGAAAAGTTTTTCTACCTCCCATGTTTCTTCCGCCATCCTAACACTTCCTCAATAATCCGTATTTGTAATCCCATTTGCTCACTTCCAATACCAGATTGATGGATTTTAAAATTACATACTGTGCTCCCTCCTCTCAATTCTTCCCACACCCAAACTCCAGTTAGTTGTCCCAATCTACCAACTCTCAGGGATTTTAAGAACTCGTGCTTAATTTCAAAATCACATTGTTTATCATATTTGGTGTTCACATAAAGACTCCTGAGATTATACCCAATCTGCTTCTTACATTTTTAACTAGTCATCACCTTCCCTACATATTCTGTACAATATCTGGCTTTGAAGGGTCCCCTCCATACCCGCATAATCAAAAGTCTCTTGAGTAATCGCAAATTAATCTTAAGAAGGGAGGCAAATCTTAGGTTAGGGCCTTAGAGTCCCTACAGTTGAAAAAGGAAACAGAAAAATATAGACAAGTTTACAAAGCTGTCTACAAAGTTGTTTTGAAAATTAACCTCCAGTAGACCTTCTTGCCGGCTGTGTCAGGTATCAGTAAATGCTTTCTAGTGGTGACAATGACATCTACAGTGACAGAGCCTCTTGCCCCTAAATGTTCCAAATGGATGCTGGTTAGAAGAGTGAGATCCTTAAGGCCTCCAGGAAGATACAAACTGCTGGCCTAGAGGACAAATGCAGGAAACACAGGGACAAAAGCAAGAGAGCACGCTGAGCATTCAGAAAGAAAAATGCAAACAGGAAGAGAAAAGGAGGGACAATTAGCTGGTACGTGAATACAGTCCCCCACCAAAATGACAGGACTCACTCCTGAACTCCAGAACTTTTCCATGTTTGACTAACCATGACTTTGGCCCAACACTGTGGCGGGGGTGGGGTGAGAGGGGTCGACTAGTAACCTCACCTGGACATTTACATGCAACCGTAACGTTATTACAGCTGGTAACATGCTCCACGCGTACAGAGAGGCAGTCAAAGTACTGAATAACTGGGGTGGCATAGGCCCCAGCCCTGCGGCACGGACACTACTCAGGATGCCACACGTAGTGCCAGCCCGGGATTGAGGAGGACATGACTCACATAATTTGAAGAAGAAAAAACCCTGTCCTTCACATCAAAGGGTCTTGTTTGCTTGCCATTTTTCACTTGAAATGCCTGGGTGGACACACAGGGCAGATGCAGTGTTCATACGGACTAGGGGCTGATGAGGAGGCAGCAATCCCTAGAACACTCCACTAGCACCAGTCGAAAAGCAGCAAGGCCACGGTCTCAAGCCATGTACCGAAAGCCTGGGAGCTTCATAAAGGCACATACTGAGCAGGACTTCCGAGAGACACACCATGCAACCATTTGTGGGCGGCGAGTATTTAATTTTCACACTGTGGATCAGGTATAGAGGAGTGTCAACAAATTTTGAGTATTTACTCTCAGGAAAAAAATAAAGGCAAAGCTGCTGAGGCAGAGCTACTGATTCTTATTTGAAAGAATTAGCTCTTCATTCATGGAAAGGACTTAACTTTCTGCTAGATTTGCCCATTTCGGATGTGAAAAACGGAGCAGCTGTCCTGTCCGGGTGGGGTGATGAAAGTCCTATACTAGGACCTACTGCCTAGGAATGATCTTAGGAATGCCTGGTTCAGTCGAGAAACCCTTCTCTGGGTAACTAAAGTATCCAAACTGAACAGAAATTAGGTCAAAAAGGAATTATTCCAAATTTCCCACAACCACCACCACAGAGTGCAATCAAGTCCACACTCCTCAGACTGGTACCTGGGACTGTACCTGAAGGAAGCAAGATCACCTTTACAGAAGAAGAAGAACAGATGAAGAAGAGTAGTAAAATGTGACAACAGTATTCTGAGGCCGCAAGATGGTGTGAGACGAAAGCAGTTCTGAGCTGTTAGATAGTAAAATCTGGCTGGAGGACAAACATAATGTAAATTTACCAAATGTCTGAACTATAAATCTCTTAAGCAACTTTAAGCATCCACCTAAGCAGTGTAAATGGGCATAGAAGTGAACCTGAACTATGCACAGCTGTAACAGCAGGGCTGCAGCAGAGATAAACTAGGACAGTGGTTAAGTAGGGACTCTACAACCCAGAGGGACTCTGGCTGACTTCAAACACCTGGCTCTGCCCCTTAGTAGCCATGTATCCCCAGACACGCTATTTCTCTTGAGTTTCAGCTAATTTGTTTTGAGCACACTTAGGAGCTGATTAGTTGATGCAATGTGCAATTGCTTGTGCCAAAATTCTCCAAATTCCAGACCTAGAGTTTTATCTCCCATCTCTCACTTTATCTATTATTACCAATGGTAAAGGGGGGACGGGGGGGCTCCTTTGGGTGCGCTTTATCATTTGGTAAAAAGTTGAATATAATGCTGACTCAGATGTCAAGTAAAATATCCGAAAAGCTTTCAAAGCAAGATTTTCTTTGTGCATTATTCTAGGTCCTTGGCTTTTAGCCACTGGGAAAGATTAAAGTAAGAGGAATTTCTAGGGACCTTACAGCACTGACCTGATGAAAACCAAGTAAGTGATCTGTTACAATGAGATGTGACCATGGATTACTATACTTAATGACTTAAGATTTAAAAATTTCCTTACGAAGGTTTCCCTGTCGAAGAGAAATGAAGCAGGTAGCAAGAATACTCTAGAAAGAGCTGTGCTGCAGGCTGGGGTGCTTCTACCCTGTTCACAGGGCATTTGCTAAGGGCTCCTGAATTTGGTCAAGATTCCACTGTGCTTTCAGAAACAGGGTAAGAAAGGCTAGTGTGAACAAATGAAGCGTGTTATCTTGCACATGTACAGCCTCCTAGGATGTGGAAAACTTGCTGTTAAAAGATAATTTTAGTAATTATTATGCCAACAATATCAATCCACTTAGCAGGAGATAGAGGACAGTGACCTACTTTATTTTTATAGAAATGATGTACTTTAACACATCCTTTTAGACACAAGGCTGCTTCACTCACCACTTCTGTTGATGTTTCTGCATGTTCAGAAGTAACATGTTCTTGAAGAGATGTCTCCGTATAGCCCATTTTTCCACAATAGGGACAAGTAAAAGACTGCGGCTGTTCTACAGAGAAAGCTTCCCCACCATAGTACAAATCTGAAAAATAAAGTGTAACTGTAGTGAGAAATAATTACTGGGTTTTTTTGGTTTTTTTACTAAATAAAAATGTAAACAGAGGGTACAATAACGTAAAACAAAGGTGTGCCTGAAATCTCCAACCACCTCACTCTGTCAAGGAGTGCTTAAGAACCTCTCTGCTTACGTATGCAACATCCTTATTCTCCCCGGGACTCTGTGACACCCCTCCAAAATTTCTTTTCTACCCATATAGCTATTATTGCCTTAAGAGAAAAACAAAGCAAATAACTTTTTATATCTCCATTTAATTTTGAAAAAAAAAAAATTGGGGGGGGAAGATTTTAAGTAATCTCTACACCCAAGGTGGGGCTCAAACTCATGACCCCGAGGTCAAGAGTTACATGCCCCTCTGACTGAGCCAGCCAGGCACCCCGCCCCTTTCATTTAATTTTGAAACACCTCTCATTTCACATCTAGTTCTAATTTTATTGTTGTAATTTATTTTTTCTTTATCTCTGGATGTGTAGCAACGCCAATCTCAAAACAAAGAATTAGCAGGGTGAGGGGCGCCTTGTGGCTCAATTGGTGGGAGTGTGTGACTCTTGATTTCAGGGTTGTGAGTTCAAGCCCCACGTTGGGTATAGAGATCACTTAAAAATAAAATCTTAAAAAAAAAAATTAAAAATAATCAGCAGGGTGTATCCTAATACAAGAACACACGTGCTCAGAGTAGGTGACTGTGATCAATATGCCAACCCCCAGATGCAGCTTTTTGTCTAAAGCACACACCGTTCTTATAGCAGAAAGGACCCTAAGCATTCAGCTCTTGTAAAATGATAACTTGAATGGAGTACTACCACAACATACTCTGTCCAAACTGGTTACTGAAGAACTGACCAATTAGTGATATTCTATGCAAATAATGTGTTTGCCTCATTAGTACATCTCAAGTTCTATTTTTCTCCATTAGTAGCACAAAAGGAAATACAATTGCAAGTATATTTAGTATGTTACGTCCCTTCATTATAAAGAACTATATTCAACATGACACAAATCCTTAATAAGATATGATCATTTTTGTGAGAAGAGAAAATGAAACAGTATTCACTACATGAGAGATTTGTTCACATTCATTTTTGGGAAGATTTAGACTATCTTAAAAATATTTACCCATTTATTATATGCATAAGAGTTGCCAGGCAGATTTGGGGTAGGTGGGGATAAATATATAAAAATGAATAAAACTTGTTCCCCTGATAAAGGACATGTACAAAAAACCCATAGCTAACATCATACTTATTGGTGAAAAACTGGATGCCTTCCCCCCAAGACCTGGAACAAGACAAAAATGTCCACTCTTTTAAAGATGTCACTTTTTAAAAGATTATTATTTTATTTATTTTTATTTTTAAAAAAGATTTTATTTATCTATTTGACAGAGACACAGCAAGAGAGGGAACACAAGCAGGGGGAGTGGGAGAGGGAGAAGCAGGCTTCCCGCAGAGCAGGGAGCCCAATGCGAGGCTCGACCCCAGGACCCTGGGATCATGACCTGAGCCGAAGGCAGACGCTTAACGACTGAGCCACCCAGGCATCCCCTAAAGATTATTATTTTAAAGATTATTTATTTGAGAGAGAGCGAGTGGTCTCAGGAAGAGGGACCAAGGGAGAGAGAATGTCAAGTAGACTCCTTGTGAGCCCGATGTGGGGCTGGATCCCAGAATCCCAAGACCATGACCTGAGCCAAAACCAAGAGTCAGGACCTCAACCGACTAAGCCACCCATGCACCCCAACTCTCGACAATTCTATTCATTATTTTACTGGAGGGTCTAGTAATTAGACAAGGAAATGAAATGAAAAGCAGCTAGATGGAAAGGAAGAAGTAAAACCATCTCTATCAGCAGATGACATGACCTTGCATATAGAAAATCCTAGCGGTGCCTGGGTGGCACAGTTAAGCATCTGACTCTCAGTTTTGGCTCAGGTCACGATCTCATGGGATTGAGCCCCGCTTCAGGCTCTGTGCTCAAAGGTTCTGTCCCTGTGCCCACCCCCCTACTCTCTCTCTCTTAAAATATATAAATCTTTAAAAAAATAAATACATAAATCTTTAAAAAAAGAGAAAATCCTAAAAAAATCCACTAAAAACCTTTATAGAACAACAAAAACAATACAGGATACAAGATCTATATACAAAAACCAATTGTTCTTCTATACACTTGCAGTGAACAATCCAAAAGTAAAATTGTAAAAATCCATTTATAGTAACAGAAAGAATAAAATACTTAGGAACACATTTAATGAAAGAAGTGTAAAACTTATCCTCTGGTAACTACAAAACTTTATTGAAAAATATCAAAGATGACCTAAATAAATGGAAGAATAGCTCATGTTTATGGATTGGCAAACTTAATACCACTGCTCTCCAAAGTGATCTACAGATTCAAAACAATCCCCATCAAAATCCCAGTTGGCTTCTTTGCAGAAATTTGATGAGCTGATCCTAAAATTCTTTCACAGAAACTCAAGGGATCTAGAATACCCAAAACAATCTTGAAAAACAAAAGAAAACCAAAGCTGGAAGACTCATGCTTGTCAATTTCAAAGCTTACTATAAGTTTACAGTAATTAAGACAGGGTGGTACTGGCATAGAGAGAGATAAATAAATCAATGAAATAGACTCAGAGTCTAGGAAAAGACACATTTATGGTCAACCAACTTTTCTTTTTTAATAGCTTTATTGAGCTATCTTAGACATATAAAAATTGTGTATATTTATGGTATACAAATACATGTATACACTGTGAAAGATCACCACAATCAAGCTAACATATCAACCACCTCTACATAGTCACCTCTGTGTGTGTGTGTTGAAAAGATTTAAGATCTATCCTCTCCAAAAATTTCAATTATACAATATTGTTTAACTATGGTCACCATACTATATATATCAGCTCTCTAGAGCTTATTCATCTTGCATAATGAAACTTTGACCAACCTTTGACCAACATCGCCCCATCTCCCCAACCTCACTTCACGTCAACTGATTTTTAACAAGAATGCCAACGCAATTCGTTGGATAAAGAACAGTCTTTTTCAACAAATGATACTGGGATGACTGGATATCCATATGCAAAAGAATGGTCTACCTCATCATTCCATATACAAAAATTAATGCAATAAAAAAACTTTTAGAAGAAAACATAGTTTTAAATCTTCATGATCTTAGACTGGCCAATGGTTTCTTAGATATGACACCAAAAGCATAACAAATGAAAAAATAGATAAACTGGACATCATCAAAATTAAAACTTCTGTGCTTTGAAACACACATCAAAAAAGTGAAGACACGGGGGTGCCTGGGTGGCTCAGTCAGTTAAGTGTCCAACTCTTGATCTCAGGGCCCCAGGTTCAAGCCCCGCATCAGGCTCCACAGTGGGCGTGGAGCCTAGTTAAAAAAAAAAAAAAAAAATGGAAAGACAACCCATGGAACGCAAGAAAATTTCTGCAAATCATCCACCTGATAAGGAACTTGTATAAAGAGTATACAAGGAACTATTAAAACTCAGTAATAAAGACATACTGCCCAATTAAAAAAGGATCTGCATAGACATTTCTCCAATGCAGATCTACAAATGGCCATTAAGCATTAGAAAAGATGGTCACTATCATTAGCCATCAGAGAAATGCGAATCAAAACCCCATGACAGGGCGCCTGGGTGGCTCAGTTGGTTAAGCGACTGCCTTCGGCTCAGGTCATGATCCTGGAGTCCCGGGATCGAGTCCCGCATCGGGCTCCCTGCTCGGCGGGGAGTCTGCTTCTCCCTCTGACCCTCCCCCCTCTCATGCTCTCTCTCTCATTCTCTCTCTCAAATAAATAAATAAAAAAATCTTAAAAAAAAAAAAGTTTAAAAAAAAAAAAAAAAAAAACCCCATGACATACTACTTCATAGCAACTATGATGGCTGTAAATAGAAAGATAACAAGTGCTGACTAGCTAAGAAGCATGAAACATTTATAGCTTTTCTTATGGCTTAACAAGGTCTTCTAATCAACTGTAGAAACAATCTGCTTTCTGATAACCAGAGCAAGAATATTTGTGTGCTGCTGGCAAGAACAGTCCATTGACTTTACTCCTTTACTGAGGCACTCTTCCATCTCAGACCTTGTCAGTTTTATAGATCTCTGAATGGCTTTCATGAACAATTAAGCTATGATTAAGAGAATTACTTAGAATATAAAAGTAAGATTCATGTTACTTTTAATGTATTCTATTGGCAAGAGTCTTAGAACATTTGCCTTTACTTTTTCACGCACACACACACAAACTTCTAAATGACAACCCATTAAAATGTGAACTAAATACATACCAAAATCTACTCTTGTTAATATGCACTGCATTGGGTGGTCAGTTGTATGCCTTGTTGTTGTTGCACCACTTTCATAACAAGATGCACAAAGATCGTAATCGTAGCAAATTAAACACTTGTATCTGCGACCTCGGAAATTTCCTTTTAAACATGCATCACAGCTGACACCTATTAAAAAAAAGAAATATCATGAATTAGCAGCTATGTAACAGGCCACACTCCACCTCATTGTTATACATTTTTTAAGGTACACATTTAACCCCACATTTCCTTCCCAAAATGACTAGAAACAACATAGTAAAATACCACAAGAATTTCCAACAATATGGTGGATGTTACTCTGATTTACATTCCTAATGAAAATAACTTTAAAAAATGATGCCATTTGCAAGAGCATTAAAAAAATGCCTATGAATAATCTAGCCAAAGATAGGCAGCCCTTTATGAAGCAAATAAGTAAACATATATTCAGGGATGCCTGGCTGGCTCAGTGGGTGGAGCATGCAACTCCTGATCTCGGGGTTGTAGGCTTGAGCTCCATGATGGGTGTGGACATCACTTAAAAAAAAAAAAACTTTAAATAAATAAATATATATATACACGTATGTATGTGTGTGGATGCTCAAAGACATTTAAAGGACTTTCAAAAATAAAAATATGTTTACAAATGAGAAGCTTCATGAAACGAAATGTCAATTCTCCCCAAATCGATTGGTGGAATCAATGCAATTCTAATCAAAATCACAAAAGAAGTTTTTGTGGAACATGACAAGCTGACTCAAATTTTTATGCAAGTTGCAAAGGGCCAAGAACAACCAAGATATTCCTGAAGAAAAATAAGATGGAGGGATTTACTTAACATATCAAGCACTATTATAAAGCTACAGTTAGGGGCACCTAGGTGGCTCAGTTGATTAACTCTTGGTTTTGGCTCAGGTCATGATCTCACGTCCTGGGATCGAGCCCCACATGGGGCTCCCTCCTCTTCAGGAAATCTGCTGGTCCCTCTCCCTTCCCCTCTGCCCCTCCTCCGTGCATGCTTGCTTTCCAGTGCTCTCCCTCTCACAAATAAAGTCTTAAAAAATTAAAAAAATAATAAAACCACAGTAATTAAGACAGGATACCATTGGCATGGAGACAGATCAACTGACCAATGAAACAGAACAGAAAACCCAAAACAGATACACACATGTTGAAATCTATTTTATGACAACAAAGTCCCTAGAGATCAGTGGGGAAAGGGAGATAATGAATGGTGCGCCAGGACAGGTGATTATCCATAGGTGGGGAAAATAAAATCGGATCTCTGCCACAGATCCCACACACAAAAATCATTTCCAGATGGTTTAAAGACAAATGCCAAAGGAAAGTGGGGGAGAAAAAAATCCCTGGAAGACAATATAGGGGAATATTTTTATGAGCTCAGAGTAGGAAACAATTTCTTAAAACACACACACGGTCCGAACCATGTGTTTAACTACATTAAAATTAAGATTTTTTTCTTTACCTTTTAATGCCCTATAGTGATGGAAAGACAAGAAGGCCCCGAAACTGGTGACATGAGCAACATACACAACAACAGTTTGGGGTTCAGAACACATTAAGAACTCTGACATATCAGTAAGAAAATGCCCAACATCTAATAGAAAAATGGGCAAATGGGCAAAGACTTGAGTGGGCACGAGGAAGAACAACCAACACAAATGACCAGGAAATATATGAAAATATGCTCAATCTCATCAGTCATCAAAGAAGTACAAATAAAACTATCACAAGCTATCATTTTACATCTACCAGTCTGGCAAAACCCTAGACATCTGATGATTTCCAGTGCTAGTGAGGATACACTAGTGAAGATACAACAGAAACACTTCTACTCTGCTAGTGGGAGCATACATCAGTACGACAACTTGCAAAATTTTGTTCACATTCTACTCAAGTTAAATCCGTGCAATTCCTAGGACTCTGCGACTTCTCTCTTAAGTAGATTCCCTGGGGACTCGTTTGTCTGTGTGTATCAGAAGAATGCAGAAGAATGTTCACAGCAGTTTTTCCAACAGGGGTGGGGGAGGCAGGGTGTTAACAACCCAAAGCCCAGTAACAGTCCATTACAGAATGAATTAGAAAATGCATCACAGCCACAGGTGAGGACTTCAAGAATCTCATATGACTGAAAGCAAGTCTCAAAGGATATATATAAAGTTCAAAAACACTATCTAGGGGCGCCTGGGTGGCTCAGTCGTTAAGCATGTGCCTTCGGCTCAGGTCATGATCCCAGGGTCCTGGGATCAAGTCCCTCATCGGGCTCCTTGCTCCGCGGGAAGCCTGCTTCTCCCTCTCCCACTTCCCCCTGCTTGTGTTCCTGCTCTTGCTATCTCTTTCTCTAATTAATAAATAAAATCTTTAAAAAACAAAACAAGGGGCGCCTGGGTGGCTCAGTCGTTAAAACGTCTGCCTTCGGCTCAGGTCATGATCCCAGGGTCCTGGGATCGAGCCCCACATCAGGCTCCCTGCTCTGCGGGAAGCCTGCTTCTCCCTCTCCCACTCCCCCTGCTTGTGTTCCCTCTCTCGCTGTGTCTCTGTCAAATAAATAAATAAAATCTTTAAAAAAAATAAAAAACAAAACAAAACGCTATCTAGTTTAGGAAATCAAACATGCAGTGAAACTATAAAGGGAAAACAGGGAATGATAAAATTTTGGTCAGTGCTTCCCTCTGGGGGATATGGAGCCCTCAGTGATCTTGAAAGGTTGGGGTTGACCCTCTTTTAGATCTGGCAGAGGGGGTCATCTGTAGTACCACTCTTGTTTTCCTTTAAGTAATTCCTGCATCCAACGTGGGGCTCGAACTCACGACCCTGAGATCAAGAGTTGTACACTCCTCTGAGCAAGTTAGGTGCCCCTGAAGGTCTTACATTATTTCATTCAGATGTTATCACATTTTCTGGTATACAATTCAATATCAGTACTAGTATATACAACCTTTTAAATCAGTCCTCAAAATACCCTTTCAGATTGTTAAGATTTCCCAAGTTGTACTGAGATCTCACCAAATTACACTGAAAGCCGAATGATGGCATCAAGCCAACAGTTTTTCAGCAAATTCAATAAATACTGAGTGCCTACTATGTTCTAGGTGGTGCGCATAGAGCAATAAATGACACAGACAAAGCTCTGCCCCTGTGAAGCTAACATTTGAGTGGGTTAAGACAGGTATAAAAACAAATGAAGCTGTAAAGCAAGTTAGAAGAAAGTGCTACGGAGAAAAATAAAGCAGAAAAGGAGAAATTGTATGAGCAGCAGAGCTTCACAAAAAAGATGGTATTTGAGCAAAAAGATGGAATACTTCAAAATTTGCTCATTCAAAACAGCTGCCAGGCAGGACAATGCTTTTAACATAATATTAAAAATACTGAAAAGGGGTAAATGACTACTCAGATTCACAAATGGAAATTTAATGTAACTGGATACAAGAACTTTGCCAAACAAATGTAGCATGAACTGTGCTAAAAAGGTGCCAGAAAGGTAAACCCAGCTTTGAACACTAACTTTTTGGTGTGTCCCATCTGAGGTTACTCTGCAGGCCCGCTTTTCTTTCCATAGTGGGGGCGCCTGCTGACCAATATAATGAACAAAACTTATGGCAACTGTGGATGGTGACCCCACTGCCAAACTCTGCAACCATCACTTTGTGTAGGAAGGTCTGATGATGTTTGTCCCTTGCCTGTTTTACTCTTCTGATAGAATAATTCTAAGTTATCTAAATCGAAATGCCTGTAGTTCTCCTACAGGGTCACGGTGTAGGGTCGTAGGAGGCTTCACCTACAACTCCACTGGAGTTCAGTAACTGTCAGACCTTTAAGAACTAGGGTTGCTGGGGCACCTGGCTGGCTCAGTCAGTAGAGCATGCGACCCTTGATCTCAGGGTTGTGAGTCTGAGCCCCATGGTGGGTATAGAGATTACTTAAAAAAAATAAAATCTTAAGAAATAGGGTTGCTGTTGTTGTTGTTTTTAAAAATTACTGTTTTTTGATGGAGTCATTTCTAATTTTAGTATATGTGCCACTGAAGCGAGCATGATGGAGTCATTTCTAAAATGTATGTTTTCAAACTTTTAAAAAAAGGTTTTATTTATTTATTTGAGAGAGAGAGAGAGAGCACAAGCAGGGGGGAGAGGCAGAAGGACAAGCAGACTCCCCACTGAGCAGGAAGCCCGATTTGGGGTTCGATCCCAAGACCCTGAGATCATGACCTGAGCCGAAGGCAGATGCTTAACCAGACTGAGCCACTCAGGCACCCCGTATGTTTTCTAACTTCTTAAACACTAAAGACATTTAACAACATTTCTGATTCGAAGTTATTATTTCAAACACAAATACTTATTTCAGCCATACCACCAAACATTATGTTAGGTAAGTTCTTAGGGTTTCTTAAAACGTTAAGAGTCACTTTGTAATGATCTATGGTGGCAAGTATGCTGGGGGGGGGGGGGTTGTGTGTGATTAGTGGACTATGATAGAGGACTATGAATAAAAAGTCGAGGAGGTGAAAATGTTTTACACCGCATAGTTTTTCCACACAGCCTGCCCTTCTCATTGAAGTATTAACTCTGCCATTTAACACTTCTAATTTAATACTTCTGTCAACATAAACTTAAATCAATACCTAATGAGTCCATATCTAATTTTACAGAAGATTCCATAGCACCTTCTGACTTGAAAGTAAAGCCCAGCAGCAGGCATAGGCTTTGTGGCCATTTCTCAACAGCAACCACGTCTTCCCCCACTCCCACTTAGAATTACCAAGCCTCATTTAGCTTTGAAGAGAAGCCCAGATTTCCCACTTAAAACAGAGTCCCTTCTTAGTATATCTGTCTGAATTCATTGTATAACACAGACTACCAAAATTTGCCTCCTTAGTTTCAACTACAGGCAATCTACAGTTCCTATTAGGGAAAATAAGCTCATTTCTGCACAGTCCCTTGGGTTAACAGTTGTGGTCCTACCTGGTACCAGGAGGCTCAGGAAAATCTGAAACAGAACATATATGTGGCATATGTAAAATTACCAATTCCTTGATAGGAAGAACAGAGCTACTTATGATTAGATGTTAAGAATTAAAGTTCCTGGGTGCCTGGATGGCTCAGTTGTTATAAGCGTCTGCCTTCGGCTCAGGTCATGATCCCAGGGTCCTGGGATCGAGCCCCACATCAGGCTCCCTGCTCCGTGGGATGGCTGCTTCTCCCTCTCCCACTCCCCCTGCTTGTGTTCCTGCTCTCACTTTGTCTCTCTCTGTCAAATAAATAAATAAAATCTTAAAAAAAAAAAAAAAAAGAATTAAAGTTCCTATAGAAAAGTATGATGTCACAACAGAAACAAGAGTTCAAATATTGTCAAAGAAAATACTGCCTTGTGAGACAAGGCTGGAGGACCACTGGGTGTTAGCACTGAGATCTACTGGATTAAAAACAATGTTTAGGGCGCCTGGGTGGCTCAGTTGGTTAAGCGACTGCCTTCGGCTCAGGTCATGATCCTGGAGTCCCGGGATCGAGTCCCACATCGGGCTCCCTGCTCAGCAGGGAGCCTGCTTCTCCCTCTGACCCTCCCCCCTCTCATGTGCTCTCTCTCTCTCATTCTCTCTGTCTCAAATAAATAAAATCTTTAAAAAAAAAAAAAACAATGTTTAGGTTCATTTACCCTATACTAAATACATCCTGCAAAAATGGGAGTTAACCAAATAATAAAATAGGCAACTCATCTTTGAATAATCTAGTGTTAGCCATAGTGTGTCATAAATAAATTTGGATAAGCATTGGTTTATAAAATGGTAACTGCACAAATTACATCATAAAGTTATGGTGGGATATTTGTGATCCCATCTGACCAAGCTACAAGATAAAAATGCCAGGAAATATAGTTTAACCTCAATTTTGGTACTGGCACTGGTGAAACTTAAATGAAGAGAATGTATGTGTATATCTCACAACTCCTATCTGTAAGAGGGATATCTGAGCACATTCATATCCTCAACATCTACCTTTTTATTTAACAGTTCTGTAAAATAAATACACAAAAGCTGTATGAACTAAAAATCAAAGGAAAGAATGCCCTCTAGTGGGAACAAAAAATAAGTTTAAAAAACCATTGAAATAGGGCGACTGGGTGGCTCAGTCGTTGACCGTCTGCCTTCGGCTCAGGTCATGATCCCAGGGTCCTGGGATTGAGTCCCACATCGGGCTCCCTGCTCGGCAGGAAGCCTGCTTCTCCCTCTCCCACTCCCCCTGCTTGTGTTCCTACTCTCGCTCTCTCTGTCAAATAAATAAAATCTTTAAAATAAAATAAAATAAAAAAATAAAAATAAAAAACCATTGAAATAATATGTAAAGTCTTTTTTACCCTTAATTTTCTAAAATGAAACAAAGAGGTTTCTACAGTTGTTTATTTACAGTGATTTGTTTATTTTTAAAGATTATTTTTAAGTAATCTCTACACCCAACGTGGGGCTCGAACTTACAACCACTGCATACTCTACCGAGTCAGTCACGCACCCCTATTTACAGTTTCAAAAACGAAAAACCAAAGGGTGATATAGCCTTTTCATTTGAATAAATTTTTAGGTAGGGAAGAGCTGATGGGAAGAGAAGGTCAATAAAGGGCAGCGGTGTGACAAGGAACACAGCGACAAAGAACACAGAAGGAAACTGACCCCACCTGGAATTTGAAGGCCTGGGATTATATAGTATCTGTCAATGACAATTTTTTAAAAAATATTTTATTTATTTATTTGACAGAGAGAGAGAGCACAAGCAGGGGGAGCAGCAGAGGGAGAGAGAAGCAGGCTCCTCGCTGAAAAGGAAGTCTGATGCAGGGCTCGATCCCAGGACTCTGGGATCATGACCTGAGCCAAAGGCAGATGCTTCACCAACTGAGCCACCCAGGTGCCCCTGTCAATGACAATTTATTTTGACTTCTAGTGCCGTGTAATTTGGAGAGTAGACTCTCTTTTTACTTTAACAAAATATCTAAGTACCATGCATTTTTAATAAGCCCATGCACTTCTAATAAGTGTGACTTAAAAAAAGAGGATATTATATTATATATGCTAGACAATAATTTTAATACTGAGAACGGTACAGAGAACTATGCCATTAAAACAATTTTACAATGATAAGGACAATTCCCAAGAAGAGGCTCTTTGCATTTAGGTGGTTGAAAAATCATGCAACTCTGAGAGGATCTCAGATGAACATGGAAGCAATTAAAGAAATGAACTATTGTAACTCAGTGAAAAGCAGAAGTAGCCAGTAATAAAGAAGATGGCTGAAAGATATTTCAAAATATCTGGAGAAATATCTCCAGCAAAACTGCTGGAGGAAGGAATTTAAGATATATTTTAAAATGCTTCACAAGCTGGGAGCCTAGAACAGGAGTGAAAAGCTTTCCCCCTTTCTATTAAAGCATCACAGAGGAAATACAATCATGCCTTGCAAAGGTAAAATAACTCTAGGAGTTAAAAAAAAAAAAAAAGCCCTACTTAATTATTTTTAGAATTATGAACAAAACCAAAAAAATTAAATATATCTGTAACTCTATACATGTTTATTTTTAAAAATCTCTGCCATATGGTTATGGGAGAAAGTCAAGAGGACAGAAAATTGGGTAGAGAGACCCATATAAAGATACCATTCAGAAAAAGACCTATAGTTTTGTTTTTCTTTTTTTTTAACATTTTATTTATTTATTTGACACAGACACAGCAAGAGAGGGAACACAAGCAGGGGGAGTGGGAGAGGGAGAAGCAGGCTTCCCGCCAAGCAGGGAGCCCGATGAAGGGCTTGATCCCAGGACCCTGGGACCATGACCTGAGCTGAAGGCAGACGCCCAATGACTGAGCCACCCACCCACTCAGGTGCGCCTCTTTTTTATTTTTTTCTAAAGACTTTATTTATTTGACAGAGGGAGACACAGCGAGAGAGGGAACATAAGCAGGGGGAGTGAAAGAGGGAGAAACAGGCTTCCCACCGAGCAGGGAGCCCGATGCGGGGCTCGATCCCAGGACCCTGGGACCATGACCTGAACCGCAGGCAGACACTTAACGACTGAATCACCCAGGTGCCCCTGAATAAAAACCTATAGTTAAAGAGAGTCCAGGGGCAGAGAAAGAAGACATGAGAAAGAGGTATACAGGGGCACCTGGGTGGCTCAGTCGTTAAGCGTCTGCCTTCAGCTCAGGTCATGATTCCAGGGTCCTGGGATCGAGCCCAACATCGGGCTCCCTGCTCTGCGGGGAGGCTGCTTCTCCCTCTCCCACTCCCGCCACTTGTGTTCCCTCTCTCACTGTGTCTCTCTCTCTGTCAAATAAATAAATAGATAGATAGATAGATAAAATCTTTAAAGAAAAAAAAAAAGAAAGAGGTATACAGCTGGGGGAGGGCAAGACTCAGAAAGAACAGAACTGGGTGACCAAGAGGAACACTGGAGTAGGGAAAACATGGAGAAGTTTGGTAAGTAGGTTGATAGTACTTGTGCTTTTCACACTTAATAGACCTGCTTGAAACTGATACATTTACCTGGCAATTTAGAACAACCCTTTCTGTATGGAGACTGGGCTTTCTTACTTTTATTGTTTTTAGGTAGAATTCTACAAGTTATATCATATGTAACAAGAAGGAGCATCCGTCTATCCTTTCATTATTTACTATCTACTATGTGCCAGGTACAGCAGTGAACACAAATGTTTGCTACACAGAGCTAATACTCCAGTGGTGTGAATAGCAACTTCTATCATTACTTACTGTGTGCCAGAAAGCTTACATATATTGCTTTCTTAATCTTCACAACAAAGTTATGAGGCAATTGTGACGTGTGATTAAACTTCTTTTGTGGCTAAGGATGATTCAAAGCCAGTTCAAATCTGCCCCAAAAAGTGGACAGAGAGGCAGGGGTTAGACATTATATTAAAGAGTTCCTTATGCATTTTGTCAAGGAGGGAAGTTAAATTCATCTCTAAAAGTTCCCAATGTAGAGGAAGTTGGTCCATTCTGGAATAAATGATTGGTTTGCTTGGTTTTAAAGAACTTGGTCTACCCTCTTATTTCACAGAAACGCATCCCTCGCCTGCAAAAGGAAGCCTATCTTAGTAACAATGGACTTGCTCACTCATGAACTGGTGAACAGCCTTTCAGAAACTCTTATCTGGAAATAGAGAGGCTTCTATATTACTCAAGCTATTATATTCAGCCATGATTAGAGCTGTTTTCTGACTCACACATACAACGAAGGAAGAGGAGGTATATAAGGATCTCAATGAATATCTGTCGAATGAATGAAAAGAGAAGAGGTATACAGCTGGGGGATAATTAGATAAGAGCTCAAAAAGAGAGAAGGGAAAAGGGATTAATGTGAGTCTATAATAGACTTCTTGATGTAAGGATGACTGAATGATGAAAATTGAGGGGGAAGAGAAAGGGACTGAACAACAGGTACTCGTTTTCTATAGGAGGAAAGAAAATGAGTGGGGCAAAAATGCCACGCCCAGTATTTCTGGGCACCAGCCACCAGCCAGCCACATCAGCCCAGAAGAGTCTGGCTGGCAGCTCTAACAGATGACGCCCCTGGTGCTGGGAAACAGGTTACTGACTGCCAGTCACAGGTTTATGTGTAAAAATAAAAAATAAAAACCCAGTATTCACATATATATGTGCAATTCGGTGTAGTTGCTTTAAACAACACACAGTGCACAGAGATGACTCTGTTTGCAGACCCTCCCCAGGCAGGTCTATGGGGCAAGGCAGAGTGCTCCAGCCCTCCCAAAACAAGTATCCTCAGACAAGGCGATCATTTTAATGAAAATATCTAGTGCTTATATTTTGCAGAGATTGGGAAAAGAGAGTACTAGTAAAAAACATTAAATTTCAAACCTGTAGGTGCTAGTCTAAAAAATTAAAACACTTAAACAGGCATGACACAACACAGGAGACTCTCCCTCAGCTCACCTCTACCCAGCAATGTTCCTTCAATAACCAATCAGTGTTTAACTGACCTTGATGCCCAGGCACCTGCAGAAAGGCTTGGTCACTGAACTGTTGTTCTTTTACAGATACGTAAACAGAGGACACAAGCACCAAGCACCTTGCTCCAAAAGCACACAGCTATCGAGTGGCAAACCAGTGACTGCTACACAGGGTAATCTACTGAGGCATGCCTTCTGACAATAATAAATCTGTTGTTATTTCAGAAGTGGATATCTTCAGCAGTTTTTATTTGCTACGGCGTAGAGATAAATAAAATTTCAGTAAGCTGGAAACATGTCTGGCCGCACTTCTTCAAATCACAGCAGAACAATCAATATGACTCTCAAATATATAGTTTATTTTTCACTTTTGGTCTTTTCAAGCATATCAGGAAATCCGGTATACATGCATCTTCAGACATGGGAATCGACAACCTATGACACATGACACAATCACATCCTGCAATACTACACCACTGCACTCCAATGAACTACCAGACTTCCCTGCATCAACGTGCGTCAGTCCCTACAAAAAAAAAAAAAAAAAAAGTGGTAAAAGGATACATACTATATGGAACCACTTCCATAAGTTTAAAAATACACAACACAATATTCTATGGACACATACGTATGTGGAAAGCATATTGAAAGGTGGACAGAAAGGATACACATCAATTGCAAGAAGTGCTACCTCTAGGAGGTAGAGAGATGGAAGGAAATAGAATGGAATCAAGAAAGGATATAGGGCGCCTGGGTGGCTCAGTCGGTTAAGCGACTGCCTTCGGCTCAGGTCATGATCCTGGAGTCCCGGGATCGAGTCCCATATCGGGCTCCTTGCTCAGCAGGGGGTCTGCTTCTCCCTCTGATCCTCCCCCCTCTCATGTGCTCTCTCTCATTCTCTCTAATAAATAAATAAAATCTTTAAAAAAAAAGAAAAAGAGGGCGCCTGGGTGGCTCAGTTGGTTGAGCGGCTGCCTTCGGCTCAGGTCGTGATCCTGGAGTCCCTGGATCGAGTCCCGCGTCGGGCTCCCTGCTCGGCGGGGAGTCTGCTTCTCCCTCTGACCCTCCTCCCTCTCATGCTCTCTGTATCTCATTCTCTCTGTCTCAAATAAATAAATAAAATCTTTAAAAAAAGAAAAAAAGAAAATAAAAAGAAAAAGAAAGGATATAAAGTGGAATTCACCTGTATCTGCAAAGCCTTAATTCTATGTTTAAATGTTTTCTTAAAAAACAAACCAAAACAAAAAAAAAACCAACCGACATGGACAAATTCCCCACCTCCTCTTAACTTGTGAAGTAACATGGAAGAGGACTTTTGGACACAGGATGGCTGGTTTTGTGCAGAGGCATAAATGGGTAAAACAGTTGACCTCGTGGAATTATGAAATAAAACTTTTTTTGGAGGGGCCCCAAAGATGGGTTCTGTATCCCATACCTGTTAATTCCTGCTAAAGTATAAATTAGTCACTGAGTTTCAAGCTAAGCATTCAAGAATGACTTCTCTCAGACACAGTGTATGAGCTGGGCAGGCTACTCAAAGGCAGTGTGATGATCATATCACTGGACCCTGACAACAGGGTGGAGGAACCGTTTAGAATGCTCTCCCATCCTACACTCCGCCAATAAGCACAAACAGGAGGAGGGGACTTACTGCCTGGAAAGACAGACTCTAGATACCTGTGTAAGAAAAGAATGTCATTTCAGACACTAAAAGGTGAAACATACTTAATGGTATTACCCCTCCCCCCCCCACACACCCCAAACTTCCTGACCTACGGTTTAAACATTTTAAAACGAATTTTCTGCAACTGTTGGAAGGAAAAGGGAAGAAAACTGGAAATCCTTAATATACCACAAGACGAACAGGAAGGGAGCAGAAAACATACTGTTTAATGATATCTATTTAATGATATTTGAGCTAGAAATGTGTGCACATGCACTTGTGATAAATTCCCAGTCAAGCAAGGCACATGACAGCTCTTTCTATTGTCCTGCATCAATCGCAGGAGCTAATTTTGCATTGACTTACCTAAAACACATTATTTTAATCAACAAAAAGTTTTCAGCACCTGCGTAGGTACCCATTTAGTGCTTAAAATTTAATAGGAAATAAAGATATGTAAACAAGCACACTACAGTATGAAGAGTGACTCAGGGACAGAGAACTATGGAAATGTGACCAACATAACAACAACAACAATAAATGATGACCTATTCTGGGGTGCCTGGATGGCTTAGCTGGTTGAGGGTCTGACTCTTGATTTCAGCTTGGGTCACGATCTCAGGGTCGTGGGACAGAGCCCTGCATCAGGCTCTGTGCTCAGCTCGGAGTCTGCTTGTCCCCTGCCTTATGCTCCTCCCCCCACTCACGCACTCTCTCAAATAAATAAATAAAATCTTAAAAAACAAAACAAAACAGATGACCTCTTCTGCTTGGAAGGGTACAAGAGAACCCACAGTTAGCCTCCCTCTGACACAACTCTTTGTCCCACGCAGTTCCTGAGGTACCTGTACTTCAAAACACTGAAATAACCACCTCAGGTCCCTTCTTCCATGTTACCTACTCATAGAAGTTACTCTAAACTCATTCTCAGAAACCCACCACATTTTTAGACAAAAATTCAGTCCCTACCTCCTCTTGTCTAGGTAACCAATTTAAAACCTAACAAGTCCTCAAAAATGTTACCTTCAACTGTTACATTATTTTTCTTTATGTCTGCTCCAGTTCTTTACTGATTTTAAACTAAAGGACAGCAGACATAAAACTCTGGAGAGGACTAAGAATAATTAACACAAAGTACAGAGAATGCTCTAGCACTGGGAGAAAAGAGGCAGTATACATCTGGTTTAGGAAGCATACTAGTCTAATTTTAGATGTTACCTTTTAGGCGATAATGAAACACGTAAGCAGAAAGATATTGTAAAAAGTTAGTTAGGCTGATCTTTGGGAGATTCCCTTTAAAAGAGGATACATCTCTGTATCAGGGAGAGTGACATACAACAGTATAGAACAGAAAGAAGGAAAGGACAAAATGAGGAAAATGAACAGTGCTTATAGAGTTTGAAATAAGTCTCTAGTAAACCAACTGGTATTCAAATATTAAGTATCCAAAGCTAAAAATAAAATAAAAACATTGGCTTTAATATAAATATTACTCATGTTTCCTCTTCCCTCCACTTATGAACATTTCTAGCCATGATTCTGAGCAGTATGACCCTGAGTAGGGCACCATACAGAATATGCATCCAGGCTGACAATATATCAACAATGACTTTGAAATGCAACACTCAAAAGAGCAGTTCACCCACTTAAAAAAGGAATGGCAGTAACTCCAAGAGCAAACATTACGAGCAGGTAAACAAATAACTTTATTGGCAAGGATCTGAATCCTGCCTGACTGAAAAGAGATTGCTTTCTTGATCAATTAAAGGGGAGAGAAAGCATATAATAATCTTTCTATATCGCAGGGCTGTCACAGATACATAAACATAAATTTCTCTTCCCTTCCTTCACATTTCAAGGATATCAAGGACATCTGAATTATAAAGTGGGGTGCTGGTTATTACTACTGTTTCTCAGCTTCAAGCTTACCCTTCTGTATGCAGCTCTGCAATGCTGGGTCTCAGAGGTGGTTCTTCATCAGGGGCCATTCTGTCCCCCAGGGGATATCTGGCAATGTATGGAAACATTTGGGTTGGAGGGAGGGAGATACTGGTTATCAAGTGGGTAGAGGCCAAGTATGTTACTAAACATCCTCCAAAGCAAAGGACAGCCACGTGGCCCAAAATGTCAATGGTACTGAGATTAAGCAACCATGTCCAGGGTCTGAAAACTTGATTATTCAGACTCCCTTGGCAGTTGGCTTCTGGTTTACATTCTGCCAATGGAAGGCCCTAGAGGGAGAGAGAAAGCATCCCTCCAGGAGAAAAGGGGCTCTGGCCCCAGCATTCTCAGCACCAGCTAGTTGCATTCTGCTCATAAAACTCTAGTAACATCGTCTTTTCCTTTTTTGTAAAATTGGAAATGTCTATAACTGTACTCTCCAACGCAACAGCTACTAGCCATTAAAATACTTCGTCAGCTGAGAAAGTCCAGAAGCAGTGATGCTCCAGCAGCAATGAGCACACACAGCACCACAATCTTGGTTTCTAAACAGCATCCTCCACTAAGAAAAACCAGAGCTCCCCAGGAAGATGGATGATTTCAGGGCTTGGGGGAGGGCAAGTACATGAACCTGCTACAATGAATGATGCAGAGATAATGATGGATACATGTCAAAAGGATACAGAAGAAACCTTGAAGGGGTTTCTTTTTTTTTTAAGATTTTATTTATTTACTTGTCAGAGACAGAGAGAGAGAGAGAGAGCACAAGCAGGGGGAGCGGCAGGCAGAGGGAGAAGCAGGCTCCACGCTGAGCAGGGAGCCGGACGCGGGACTTGATCCCACGACCCTGGGCTCATGACCTGAGCCGATGGCAGACCCTCAACCGACTGAGCCACCAAGCATCCCTTGAAAGGGTTTCCACTGGCCAAATCTGGGATGATCTGAGCACCAAAATAAATAATAAAAGTACTAGATTATAACCCACTGAACATAGGAATCCATGTGTCCATACTGATACAAATAAGAAAGTCAAAGAGAAGGAAATAGGGGGGGAAAAATTCCTTACGGTGAAGGAAATAGGAAAAAAAAGCCCTTCTCCTTATGGCAGATATATAGATTAGATATAGAGATCAGTTACTCCCAATTCCTACTTTACCAGCACTGGACCTGTGCTGTCCAGTCTGGTAGCCACTAGCCACATGTCATTTTTTATTTATTTTTTTATTTTTTTAAAAGATTTTATTTATTTATTTGAGACAGAGAGAATGAGATAGAGAGAGCATGAGAGGGAGGAGGGTCAGAGGGAGAAGCAGACTCCCCGCCGAGCAGGGAGCCCGATGCGGGACTCGATCCCGGGACTCCAGGATCATGACCTGAGCCGAAGGCAGTCGCTTAACCGACTGAGCCACCCAGGCGCCCGCCACATGTCATTTTTTAAATGTGACTTTAGATTAAATATAACTTAAAATTCAGTTCCACACCAGCCACATTTCAAGTGCTCACATGGCTAGTGGCTACAGTACTGTACACGGTACTGGACAATGGCATTTGAGACTGAGCCATAATTTTGTAAAAATAAAGTCTAGAACAGATAACATGGTAAGATCTAATTCTGTTCTTTTCTGAAAATTTAGCACTGGAATTTAAAAACTGACAATTTCATAATGATAAAGAGTAAACAACAGCAACAAAATTTGGAGGCTGGAAAGCAGATGGATGAGTGGTTACAGAGTTAGGAAACTGAAGACAGCTGAATCCTAATCCGGGTATAGGAGAAAGCTAAGAAACAACCCAATTTACAGCACAGATGCAACAATATGTCCAGGACTGGAAACAACCCAATTTACAGCACAGATGCAACAATATGTCCAGGACTGGCAGCACCAGGTACCTCCAGAATGAAAGGATGAAGAACTGTAGAAAGATGGAAGATGTAAAAGCTCTTTAGAAGCAGTTACATTTCTTTTAAGCTTTTATTTAAATTCCAGTTAGTTGGGGCACCTGGGTGGCTCCGTCGGTTTAAGTGCCTGCCTTCGGCTCGCGTCATGATCCTGGGGTCCTGGGATTGAGCCCCATGTCGGGCTCCCTGCTCAGGGGGTAGCCAGCTTCTCCCTCTCCCTCTGCCTGCCGCTCCCCCTGCTTGTGCTCTCTCTCTGAAAAATAAATAAAATCTTTAAAAATAAATAAATAGGGGCACCTGGGTGGCTCAGATGGTTAAGCATCTGCCTTTGCCTCGGGTCATGATCCCGGAGTCCCGGGATCGAGCCCCGCATCGGGCTCCCTGCTCGGCGGGGAGCCTGCTTCTCCCTTTCCTTCTCCTGCTCCCCCTGCTTGTGCTCTCTCGCTCTCTCTGTCAAATGAACAAATAAAATCTTTAAAAATAAATAAATAAATTCCAGTTAATTAACATACAGTGTAATATTAATTTCAGATGTGCAATATAGTGATTCAACACTTCCATATATCACTCGCTGCTCATCACAAGTGCACTCCTTAATCCCCATCACCTATTTCACCCATGCCCCTACCCACCTCCATTTTGGTAACCATGAGTTCTCTCTCTATAGTTAAGAGTTGAGAAGCAGTTAAATTTCTTTTTTTAAAAAAGTTTTATTTATTATTTATTTGCGAGAGAGAGCACAAGCGGGGGGGTCGGGGGGCAGAGGGAGAGAATCCCAAGCAGACTCCTCACTGAGCACAGAGCCTGACACAGGGCTTGATCCCACATCCCTGAGGATCATGACCTGAGCTGAAATCAAGAGTCAGACGCTTAACCAACTGAGCCACCCAGATGCCCCGAGAGGCAGTTAAATTTCTAAGTTGCCTCTCCAACAGTATACTCCAAGTGGAAAGTAACAGTTTATTTGTTAAAGCGGGTAAAACAGGGGGTCTCGAACCTAGGGAACTCATGGCATTGTTGACAGCAGAGTAAAGTGCATTCTGTACTGAAAACTGAAAAGCTGTATATGCTGAGTTGGAGTTAAGTAACTGAATTATTTCCAGGAGAAGCGGGGTGGGGGGGGGCGGAGGGGAGGAGGACAGTATTAAAGAGAAGAAAATTGGAATACTTGTCTAGAAGTTTCAATATTCTAAAAGTGAGAAAATGGAGGGGAGGAAATAACCAACAGAATAACTGAAGAAAACTTCTCAGAAAAGAGGTTATGAGTTGCCAGACTGAAAATGCCCACAGAATACCCAACACAGTGGATAAAAGGAGACCTACCCATCACATTTCAGAAGAGCAGACATAAAAAGGAGACTCTAATTCTGCTAGCTTCCAGAAGAGGGACTGGGGGAAGAGGGGAGTAGAGGTCACACAAAGATCAAAGATCTGGTGTTTGCAAGAGGAACACTGGACACTGAAAGGTGATGCATTACTGTCACCAAAGTCCTAAAGGCAAGACTGTCCAAATTAAAGTTCCACACCTAGGAAAGTTATCACTCAAGGATGAGGGTAGTATAACAACATTTTAAGGTGCATTAAGTCCTTTAAAAAAATTACTTCCCATGCATCCTTTCTCCTGAAACTATGAAAGTATAGGTTACCAAAAGAGTGAGAGAGGAAAACAATGGGCAGATGGAATCTAGGAATCAGAAGACTGAATCAGAAGACCCAATACAAAGAAGCAACAAAAATCACCAGGGAGCTAGACGGTGAAGTGGGAACCCCCAGAATCACTAGTCCCCACCAGAGTAGTGACACTCAAAGCCACGTATCCTGAGTGGTCATCATCCAGATCCTGAGGCCACAGTAGTGTGTGTTTTACACTGTTTCCTGAAGCTTAACACCATTCAGACAAGTACACAAATCATAAACACACAGCTCAGTTTTCACAAAGTGAACACATCCTGTGTAACACCTAGATCAAGAACCCCAAAAGTCTCCCTCATGCCCCTTCTAGTAACCACTCAAGTTACTACCTTGACTTCTAACATTCTAGACTTATTTTCCACTTTGTTGACAAATAAGTATAAATACACGTACATTCGTATTAATACTTGTAGTGCTCTAAGTCATTCCTGCACATTACCAGCTGAGGGTAAAAAAAGTCAACTCTCTCCCTTCTTGTTTCTGCCCTCACAGTGTAAACAAGTGTCTTTCATGATCTATTTAGTGCCATGTTTTTCACCTTTCTGGGACTGTTTATAGGGGGTTTCACTGTTTCAAACGGCCCCTGAGGGTACGGCAGCAGTGCTGCCCAGTGCTCCTACACACCGTAAGGCTATGACGTGTCTTACAGAGAAAATATACATTAGATAAGCTTTGTTCAGGCATGAGTTATGTTGCTGTTGGCTGTGAGTTCTAGGATCATAAATGAACAATACATATTAAATAAACTGTCTTTCAACAGAATCACTTCTAAAAAAACAAGACTGATCAATTGATGAAAATGTGACCAGAGGCTTACAGGAACCTAACCCTGAATTTCCCCTAGGAGCAATTATTCAGCATTTGCTAGGTCATTGTTCATGGAAACTTTGCAGAACAGAACTACCAGAGGTAACAAGAATCAACTATACATACACACAATCATATAGTATTGTACATTTTCTGGTTAATCTGATGACAGAACGATGCCCAGAGAGTCTGGCCCAGGCTCAGCTGCTTGTCTGGACTTGGTTGGTCACAACTGCATGCTGATGAAATTCCTGTTCTCCCCTCCAGGACAGAGGTTCAGCCAAGGACCCTCGTTTCACCCACGTGTTCTGCTCTGACCTGCTCACGAGAGCAGGAGGTGGGCCACAGTGAACAGCCATCCTCTTTCCATGCCTCTGCTGGAAATCTGCCCTGGGCCACACAATGGCCAGCCAAATCCCCCATCTGTGGTGGCCCTGAGTTTCCAGGGGTCAGTCATGACCTCACCCAATGACTTCTCCAAAGAGTCGCTCAGAAACTCTCAGTGAGGCTGAAGGCAGACTGTTCAGCTTCTCCTGTCCTCAGAGATTTCACCCAATAGTGCAAACTGCCCTTTCCTCACACAGGCTGGAGTTTGCTACTCCATGTTTCGTAACTAAACAATATGTTGCTTAGACAGGAATAGATATATTGAGGGTTAAAGTATAGAGAAAGACAAGAGATGATCAAGACAAAGGTCCAGATAGTGGTTATGGACATGTTTGTGAGATGGTCTACTTTTTAATATGGGTGATCGAAACAAAGATCTTTGTTTTATCTTTTTACTGAATACACACATTTTGTACACTCTTCTGAATGCATGACATATTTCTCACATGTACGTAAAAACTCCATTTTTAAAGGAAAGAACTGACTTACTGGCCATATATCTTAAAAATCGTAAATACTGTTTAGATTTTTTTTTTTGAAGCATTAGAAACTTCTTTTAAAAACTGTAAGAGGATATTTTTTACTACATACAGGGAACCTGAAACCATAAAAGGGGGAGAGCACACTAAATTTGATGAGAGGTATACAACTTTTGGCTAAAGATCCCATAAAAAAAGTCAAATGACAACAGATGAGAAATATTTACAATAAACAAACAATGATGAGCTCTTAAAAACTAAGAAAAAGACCAACAGGAAAAAAAATAGAAAAACGGGAAATGGGATATGACCAGGCATTACTGAAGAGGAAGTATGTGATTCAAGTACATCTTTGGTAATAAGAGAAGTATCTAATGTCCTCCAAAATTTTCAATGTCATTCAGATGAAGGCCTAATTAAAGTAAGGCTCATGAAAATCTTAAAGTAGAAGATTCAGGCATGACAAGTAAAATGAAAAGTAAGCTATCAAGCCTGTGAATCAAAAACTGGCTTCATTCTGAGGTAAAACTGACCCTCCTCCTACCAGACCTTCCTCCAAAAAATTCAATTGCTCTCATTTTGCAAGAGTTCCAGCTTAGGCACCACCCACAGCCAACACAGAATTCAGACTGAATCAAGGCCTTCACTCTTTGCTAACAACATTTTAGCTTCCTCACATAGTTACATACTTGCTACATCTTTTCACTTGCCCACTTATCTTGCACCATTGTAAGGTCCTGTACTTGACCCTATTTTATCTAATGTTTTTAATGGTGACCTGGAAAATGACAGAAAATATACTTATAAAGCTTATGCATGAAAGAAACAGCTAAAGTATTGGGTGACAGAACAGAAATTCAAAGAAAGGTGAATGGGTGTGCCAAAATAAGATAAATTTATTTTTATTTTTATTTATTTATTTTTAAAGATTTTATTTATTCATTTGAGACAGAGAGATACAGACAGAGAGAAAGCATGAGCAGGGGGAGAGGCAGAGGGAGAGGGAGAAGCAGGCTCCCCGCTGAGCCAGGAGCCTGACGTGGGGCTCGATCCCAGGGCCATGACCTGAGCCGAAGGCAGACGCTTAACCATCTGAGCCACCCAGGCACCTCATAAGATAAATTTTTTAAGGGAGTCTCATAAAGTCTTGCCTTTAGATTAAATAGCAATCCATGGGCTAAAAAGTTCTGGGAGAATTAACTAAGCAGAACTTCGGCTTCAGTATTAGCTTAAGATGGGATGCAATTACTAAAAAAGCCAGCAAATAAACAAGTTCACCTGGTATTAATGAACATATAAGACACATTACTGTAATGTTTCCACAATGTTTCACTCTTGTTGGACCATATGTGAAGAACTGCATTTAGTTCTGGGTGTCTTGTTTTAAAATGAGAAACAAATACAGTATAATGACAGAATGGCAAAGGTTCTAGAAACTAAGTCAAGAGAAATTACTAAAAGACAAAACAGGCCATTTAGCAGAAAAGCTGGGAGTAGGTAACACACAGGGGCTGTGATAGCTTTAAAAAGAGAGCTTTAAACAGAGCTAGCTAAGAAAGTAGACTGGTGGGTGCCTGGGTGGCTCAGTTGGTTAAGCGACTGCCTTCGGCTCAGGTCATGACCCTGGAATCCCGGGATCGAGTCCCGCATCAGGCTCCCCGCCGAGCAGGGAGCCCGATGCCCCCTCTGCCCCCCCCCCCTCCCCTTTGCTCTCTTTCCCTCCCATTCTCTCTTTCTAAAAAAAAAAAAAAAAATCTTTAAAAAAAAAAAAAAAAAAAAAAGAAAAAAGAAAGTAGACTGGTCCCTGCAGCCGCGGAAGTCAAAACCAGGAGGCACTAAACGCAACATGCTGGATCTGGATCCTGTACTGGATCCTGCAACAGAAAAACATTAGTGGAAAAACTAGTAAAATCCGAGTAAGTTTGCAGTTTAATAATAATGTACCAATGTCAGTGTAGTAGTTTTGACAAATATTGCCAGGGTGACATGTTAACATTAGGAAAAACTCGGTGAGGAGTGTATGGGAAGTCTTTACTACCTTTGCAACTCTTCCGTAAATCTGAAATTACAATAAAATTAAAAGGTTATAAGATGAAAGAAACAAGGAGACAGATGGTTTAACAAATGACTTTCAATAGTATAGTGAATACTCTTATCAATGCATGGGTTGTGTTCAGAGATTAGACAAACTGAAATGCGCCTTTGAAAGGATATCTGCATATTTCACAGCATACTGTTACCATTTAAAGTGAAGGTCAAATGAATTTAGTAGGGCCACTAATATCTACCTTGGAGTCCAAAAGCCAGAATGTAAAGAACAAAGCTAACTGAAGCAGATCTATCAACACTAGGGAAATAATCTTACATTTCCAATAATGTTGCAATTGATTCTTCTTCTAGGTTTTTTTTTTTTTTTAATTTTATTTATTTGAGGGGCGCCAGGGTGGCTCAGTTGGTTAAGCGGCTGCCTTCAGCTCAGGTCATGATCCCAGGGTGCTGGGATGGAACCCCATGTCAGGCCTCTCTGCTCAGCAGGGAGCCTGCTTCTCCCTCTCCCTCTGCCTGCTGCCTACTTGTGCTGTCTCTCTGCCAAATAAATAAAATCTTAAAAAAAAATTTTTTTTATTTGAGAGAGAGAGAGAGAGCTAGAGAGAGAGCAAGCCAGGGGGAGAGGCAGAGGGAGAAGCAGATTCCCTGCTGAGCAGAGCTCAATGTGGTGGTCAATCCCAGGATGGTGGATCATGACCTGAGCTAAAGGCAAGATGCTTAACTGACTGAGCCACCCAGGTACCCTGGCTAGTTTTTTTTTTTAAAGATTTATTTATTTTAGAGAGAGAGAGAAAAAAAGGAGTGAACACGAGTGGGGGAGGGGCAGAGGGGAGAAAGAGAGAGACTCTCAAGCAGACTCCCTGCTGAGCGTGGAGCCTGAGGCGGGGCTCGATCTCAGACCAGAGCAGACCAGAGCTGGATGCTCAATTGATTGAGCCACCCAAGCGCCCCTCTTCTGCTAGTTTCGAAGAGGACCCCAAAGCCTTCTATAGGTGTTTTTCCAACTATAGGTCATAACCCAATGCAACCAGTTTAGTCACAGTAGCTCTCCCTGGAGGTAACACTCCCAGGGGGCATGCTGGAACTCTGTGGGGAGTATTTTTGATCACCACAATGATTGGGGGGTACTACTGGAGTTTACAGGAGAAAGGTACCAAAGATACTAGGTGTCTGGAAATGCAGTAAAGAAGTGTCCAGCATCCCAATAAGATATGCCAAATCTCCCACCAGACATTCAAGTACAAAATATAGTAATAATAATAACCTTTAAAATAATCTAATCATACTACCAAACTCCATTTCCCCCACAAACACAAAATATTTTTTGCAACTTTAGTAAACACTTATTTTCCAGGTATGCCACTATCTTGTAAGAAAGACCATTTTGCTTTATTTAGAACTTTACAAAAGACTCTAACATTTCAGAAAATCTGATGAAGTTGTTCATAGTAGCTGAGTTCCTAGTATAGCATACCTATACCAGACTGCTTTTCTTTATTTATTTTTGAAGATTTTATTTATTTGACAGAGAGAGACACAGTGAGAGAGGGAACACAAGCAGGGGGAGTGGGAGAGGGAGAAGCAGGCTTCCCGCTGAGCAGGGAGCCCGATGTGGGACTCAATCCCAGGACCCCTGGGATCACGACCCAAGCTGAAGGCAGACGCTCAACAACTGAGCCACCCAGGCGCCCCAACCAGACTGCTTTTATAGCTCTAACTTTCAAATAAGTAACAGAGATTCCTCTGAATAGTTTTATTTCCAAACATTATTTAGTAGGGATTTGTTTTTTTTATTTTTTATTTTTTTAAAGATTTTATTTATTTGACAGAGAGAGGCACAGCGAGAGAGGGAACACAAGCAGGGGGAGTGGGAGAGGGAGAAGCAGGCTTCCCGAAGAGCAGGGAGCCCGATGCGGACTCGATCTCAGAACCCTGAGATCATGACCTGAGCTGAAGGCAGACGCTTAATGACTGAGCCACCCAGGCACCCCTTTAGTAGGGATTTATGAAAGAGGGTTCTTTCTAAATTGTATTAACATTAAAAAGTATTTCACATCAGGACACCTGGGTGGCTCAGTCGGTTAGGTGTCTGATTCTTGGCTTCAGCTCAGGTCATGATCTTAGTTGTGGGATTGGGGGTCGGTGTGGGGCTCTGCAGTGGAGTCTGCCTGAGAGACTCTCCCTCTCCCTCTATTCATCCCCACCAATTGCATGGGCATGCTCTCTCTCTAAAATGAGTAAATAAATCTCTTTAAAAAAAAGTATTTCAGGGGTGCCTGGGTGGCTCAGTCATTAAGCATCTGCCTTCGGCTCAGGTCATGGTCCCAGGGTCCTGGGATTGAGTCCCACATTGGGCTCCCTGCCTGGCGGGAAGCCTGGTTCTCCCTTTGCAACTCTCCACTTGTGTTCCCTCTCTTGCTGTGTCTCTGTCAAATAAATAAATAAAATCTTTTAAAAAAAAAAAGATTATTTTTTATTATTATTAGTTTTTATTCAACTATCTACATATATCTCAGCTCTTTCATTTTCCTACACTTTTTATAGGATATGTTTTCTGATCCTATTTTTTAAATCCAAATGTATTTACTGTAAGTAGATGCAGACAATGATGTACTTCACTGTAACATCTAAGGTAGCTGGTGACTTATCAATGAACTTTATTTCAGAATAACCAACAGAGTGTTAAAATATGGGTCTGATAGGGTTGAGAATCACTAATTTAGTGGATCTTACGCAGAATTTCTTGCAAATAGAATAGAACAGAAAATTATCAGAGTACAATGTAAATAGGGTAGTTTCATGAAACTTTTGTTTCCATTATGTGTGTATTTTCTGAGTGTTGTAAAAACATATTTCTTGCTAGAATTCAGGGTCAAATAAGTTTGCAAACCACTGTTAAAGTCCCTCCCCTCCAACCTCCCCCAATAACTAAACAGACCAGTGGTCAACAATCCTCCTACAAGGTTGTTCCCCTCTTGGGCTCTCTGCAATCTATTTCCCATCTCTATGTCCTCTTCCTCTCTCTAAAGCACATGCAATCTCACCTTCCCCACTTCCCACATGTATGGGTTCCAGTCACTCCCTCAATTTATTTTTTACCTTTTCCGTCTTGAAAGCAAGCAAGCAAATACACAAAGAAAAACTATGGGCGTGGCAAAAGGCAAAAAAAAAAGTGACCTTTTTAGGGGCGCCTGGCTGGCTCACTTGGTAAAGCATGTGATTCTTGACCTCGGGGTTGTGAGTTAGGGACCCAGTAGCGATTACTTAAAAATAAAATATTGGGGCGCCTGGGTAGCACAGCTGGTTAAGCGTCTTACTCTTGGCTTCAGCTCAGGTCCTGATCTCAGTGTCATGAGATCAAGCCCTGAGTCAGGCTCCCCACTCCACGAGGAGTCCGCTTGAGATTCTACCTCTCCCTCTGCCCCTCCCGCTCATGCTCTCTCTCTCAAATAAATAAATCTTCAAAAAGAATTATAAAATAGAGGTGCCTGGGTGGCTCAGTCGTTAAGCATCTGCCTTCAGCTCAGGTCATGATCCCAGGGTCCTGAGATCGAGCCCGCATCAGGCTCCCTGCTCCGCAGGAAGCCTGCTTCTCCCTCTCCCACTCCCCCTGCTTGTGTTCCCTCTCTCACTGTGTCTCTCTCTGTCAAATAAATAAAATCTTAAAAAAAAAAAAAGAGTTATAAATAAAATTTTTTTTTTTAAAGTGATCTTTTTAGGCACGACAGAATCCAGAAAGCATAAAGGAAAGGCAGAGGTATGTCTACAATAAAAATGAAAATCTTTTGGGGGAGCCAAGACACCATATAACAAGGCAAATACGACTGGGAAAAAGGTCCTATAATATCAAAAAGGTTTAATATCCCTAAGACCGACAACAATCAGGAAGAAAGAAGCAATTCTAGTGAGGGGGGAAAAAGTGAGTGCAACAAAAATTTTTAAATGAAAATTAGTCATACCCTATGACCCAGTAGTTCTTACTTCTAGGTATATACCTAAACACTTAAAAAATGATTAGAATTAATGAGATGATTTATTAAGAGGCTCTCAGGTTTTCTAGGTATAAAGTAATATTAGCAAAAAGAGAGATGTATTTTACCTCTTATTTTCAAATGTTTATTTGCAGTAGTTATTTGATTTCCTGTCTTAATATGTTCACTTAACTGGAGGTTCTTAAAAAGGGTAATATTACTTCTGAGAGGACATTTTGAAAATTTCGTTATCACGATGATTGGATGTCACCTCGGCATTTGGGAGGTCGATGCCAGGGATTCTAGAAACTTGCAATGTGATCACACAGTGAAAAACTGTCCCACCTTTCCCATGGCTTTAAAATGTCCCAATTGGGGGGGAAAAAATGTCCCACTGGAGGGGTGCCTAGCTGGCTCAGCTGGTAGAGCATGTGACTTTTGATCTGACGGTCATAAGTTTGGGCCCCACACTAGGTGTGGAGTTTACTTTAAAAAATAAAAATAGGGGCGCCTAGGTGGCTCAGTCGTTAAGCATCTGCCTTCGGCTCAGGTCATGATCTCAGGGTCCTGGGATTGAGTCCCACATCAGGCTCCCTGCTTGGCAGGACGCCTGGTTCTCCCTCTCCCACCCCCCACCCCCTTGCTTGTGTTCCCTCTCTCGCTGTGTCTCTCTCTGTCAAATAAATAAATAATTTAAAAAAATAAATAAATAAAATGTCCCAATGGAAAAACCTGTTTATAATGACTTGAACTTAGAAGCTAAGTCAGTGTTACATATAGATACTAAGTACTTTTTGCACGATTTTAACACACATTGAAATCATCAGTAATACAACTGTTTGGGTAAATTGTTTAGAACTTGACATCATGAGTTGTTCAAAAAGAAAGAGCATCGAAGGCAACTTTGTTTAAGGTATGTGAACTGCCAATACGTCTGTTAGGGATTTGCATTTGAGGCTGTCACATTCACAGTGATTCTGTATATAGGTACAACCTCTTTTGTTATTTCCTCTAATATAATCATGACTGAGAATTTACATCTTGAAAGACACATTATTACATATTATTTTATTTTTATTTTTCCCCTGTATTACAGCATTACAGTGATTTCTTTAAAGTATGCAAGTAAGAGCTCTTTATAGAAAAATTCCAATGAACAAACACAGGAAAAATGGTAAGAGCTGGAAAATCAGCATCTTGCAACCACTAAGAAACAACAGATCCAGGCAGCTTACATCGTGACAGCCCATGGAGAGACAGGCTGACATTTGAACCCACTGAGACAACCAGACATTATGGGCCTTGAACAGGATATAATAATAAGTATTATGAAATATTTAGCCCCTATGAAACATTCTTACCAAAACAAACATCTGAATCAAGCCTCTAGAACACAGTACCACTTAAAAGAAATATGGGGAATGAAAGGATATGTTAAAATGACATCACAAAAATGTAAGCCAGAATGTGGGAAATACCAGTCCAGTTTCTTCAACAAATAAATGGCATTTTTAAAAGAGGAGAGGGCGGTTATAAATTAAGAGAGATTTTAAAGGACATACCAACCAAATGTAGTATGTAGACCTTGTTTAAGTACTGATTTTAACAAACTAACTTTAAGAAGACACTTTTGAGACAACTGGGAAAACTGAACATGAATTGGGTATTAGATAATATTAAAGAATTATTGTTAACTTAATCAGGTATGATAATGATACTGTAGCTTCACATACAAATCTGTGTGTGTGTGTGTGAAATATTTGTGGATAAAATGATATGCAGGTCTGGGATTTGCTTTAAAATGTTCAACCCCCAAAAAGGGAGGGGGTTGGAAATGGATATAAAAATGGCAAAACGTTGGGGCGCCTGGGTGGCTCAGTTGGTTGAGCGACTGCCTTCAGCTCAGGTCATGATCCTGGAGACCTGGGATCGAGTCCCGCATCGGGCTCCCTGCTCGGCGGGGAGTCTGCTTCTCCCTCTGACCCTCCTCCCTCTCATGCTGTCTCTCATTCTCGCTCTCAAATAAATAAAATCTTAAAAAAAAAAAAAATGGCAAAACGTGGATGTGTTGAAACTCAGTAATAGAAAAGGGTAATATATTAATTATGTGTTAATCTCAGTCGACTTCTTTAAAGTCCTAGAACAGAAAAAGGGATACAGGATCATCTCCTTAGTTCTGTCTTTAGGTTGCCACAAACGTATGGATCAACATTCTGTGAGCTACTCAACCAGTGAGCAGCTCTTACACCATTATCTAATAAATCTATCCTGCCCCGAGGACAAGGATAGTCTTGGTCCGATATACCCTAATGAAGGAGAGATACTGTATACAGCGATACTCTGATGTATCTATCTATTTTAAGCAAACTCTACGCCCAATGTGGGACTTGAACTCACGAGATCAAGAGTCCCATGCTCTACCAAATGAGACAGCCAGGCGCCCCTTGATACACCAATTAAGAAGACTAATCAAAAAAAGAGCTAAGTTTGGTATGCGTGGTCTTGGTATATATTCTCCATGGATCCTTTTCACTACTATCTTTCATGGGCCTTTTCCTTAGCAAATTTGTTCTACTGTTCACAAAATCTCCTGTGTGTTTTCCTGCCTTGGCCTCTGTATTACACCCTCATTTCTGCCTACGGCATTGGTCTGGAATGTCTATCTGCTTCTACTCTATCCAGGCAAATCCCTTCTCCACAAAGCTGGCTCAAATCCCTTCCCTCAGTCTCCATGCCTTCATCTGAACACTTTGATTTACAGAATGTCAGAAAAGGAAAAGACTATTCATAGCTCTCACTGGCCTTTTAATCTTAAGTAGGTAAGCCTTTTGGTATCTCCTGTATTTTTATCCTTCCTGCTCCTTTAGAATGCAAATTCCTTGAGGGCAGGGACTGTATCTTATATAAGGAAATATACCTTGCATATTGTTAGTACTCAAATTATATGCAAAGAATTTAGAAGTATGATAAACAGCTGTTTTCTATATCCAAGATGAAAATGATGAAGATGGCTCAAATAATGAGTGCTGGTTATATGCCAGGCACTAGCCTATTTTATATATAATAACCACTGACCAACCACCCCAAGGTTAGTAAGCATTATGCCCATTTCATGAAATGATTCACAGAGCGATAAACAACTTACTGATGTCATAGTTAGTAAGTGACCAAGGGGGGTTTGAACTCAGGCAGTCTGGCTCCAAAATCCCATTCTTAAATTTTACTATTTAGCATCTCTGAAAAAAACTTGAGTAAACAGGAAAATTTTACTCCCTGCAGAAGTCTAGCCTCTAGTATTAGTCTACAAACCAATAAATAAACTCTGAGCCTATAGTTTGGGGTCACTTCATCTCAACAGCATATACAGTAGAAAATGGGTTGGAATCAGAGTCATGGGATCTGAATTCTAGTCCTCACTAAGATCTCAAGTAGTATGACTCAGCCTTTCTAGAACACAATTTTATTTGGAGAAAAAAAAAAAGGAAGGTTGATTTCCTTCTGGACCAAAAGGTCTATTAGTCTATCTACCTCTTGATTTTATTTGTGAGAAAAAGAACGAAAATAAACGAATGCGTTACCCAGCTGCCAAGCCAGCCTACCTCCCACAGGGCGCTGTCCTGGTCTAGACCTGCCACGGAACACATGGGGGGCTCTCTGCTCCATGCTGCCTCTTTCCTGCTACTCTGAGAAAAAAAGACAAGGTCGGAAGGCCCTGAAACAGACATTTTTACCTAATAAAAGGTTTGAGGAACTCAAGTCACACTAAACTGGAGAGAGGAGCAACACAGTCCCATCAAGTCTTGACTTCAAGATCTCTAATGATCCTGCTGAGCCAATTCAGCTCCAGGTCACTCACCCAGGTGGCATACACACCTCCCCTTGAACATCTAACAGACATCTCTAACCTAGTATGTCTGAGAGAGAACTCTTGACCCCCCCCCCAAAAAAAACATTCCTTCCCTCTTCCTGCCCTCCCCGTCTCAGTAAGTGGCCCTCTTCCTACCGACATGCTTTGGCCTATACTACACCAGCAAGTCCTGGTAGCCCTACATTCAAAGAATTAAGTTCAAATGTCTTACCAGGCCTATAAATGTCCCACATAATCTGGCCTCAGTTTATCCCTACCTCGTCTTCTCTCCTCTCCCTCCCTGCCTAGTCAGCTCCCAACCACTGTTCCTCAAACAACCTACTTTACTCTAACCCCAGGGCTTTATTTTTGATGAAGTCTCTGCTTGAAAGAAGCACATCCTGGGCGCCTGGGTGGCTCAGTTGATTAAGCCTCTGACTCTTGATTTTGGCTCAGGTCATGATCTCAAGGTTATGAGATCAAGCCCAGCATCGGGTCTGCTCTGGGTGTGAAGCCTGCTTGGGATTTTCTCTCCCTCCACTCTCCTCCCAACCACCCCTTCCCCGCTCACACTCTAGCTCTCTTGGGAAGAAAGGGAGAGAAGGAGGGGATAAAGGAGGGAGGGAAGACCACATCCTCTGAAAGACCTTCCTGACCACTCTTAAAAATAGCCACACAGATCACTCCATTCACCTTCCAACATATTCAATCCTTACTGCCTCACTCTCCTTTACTTTCTTCAGAGTATTTATCATGAGTCAAAATTATACTACAGGTTTCTTTTCTGCCCTCTTCCCCCAATTAAAATGTAAGCCCCACAATGAGAACTTCTTATCTTTCATTACTCTATCCCCAGTTTCAAATACTGTGTGCCTACTGGCACAGTATTTATTGAGTGAATGAATTTTCCCAGTTTTTTTTTTTTTAAGATTTATTTATTTGACAGAGAGAGACACAGCGAGAGAGGGAACACAAGCAGGGGGAGAGGGAGAGGGAGAAGCAGGCTTCCTGCCGAGCAGGGAGCCCGATGCGGGACTGGATCCCAGGACCCTGGGATCACGACCTGAGCCGAAGGCAGACGCCCAACCGACTGAGCCACCCAGGCACCCAAATTTTCCCAGTTTCTAATATCTGCCAAAACCTGCTCTAGGTGCTAGAGATACCTTTAGCTGTTGACATCTCTCCTCCCCTTCACAGCCAAATCTTTAGGTAGCGTTCCTAACTTCTCATGTTCATTGCACCCTGCAGTCTGAGCTCCTCTGTCCCAGGACCCTGGGACAGAGTCTCACATGGGGCTCCTTGCTCAGCAGGAAGGCTGCTTCTCCCTCTCCCTCTGCCTACTTGTGCTCTCTATCTCTGTCAAATAAATAAATAAAATCTTAAAAAAAAAAAAAAAAGCGCTCACTGAATTCCACAACTTTCTCACTCTAATAGCTCCAGCCAACAAACACTTCATTCCTTGTCTTCTTGACCTATTTGCAGCAATACTGACTGAATCCTCCTTCCCAGAAAATCGCCTTCCTAAGTTTCAACGCCAGCGTTCTCTCCTGGTTCTCTTCCTACTCTCCAGACTATTCCCATTGACACAGTCTCCTGCTCCTCAAATGTTAAATGTTTTCAATGGCTTAGTGATCAGTCTCCCCTCATCTTCTCAATCCATGTGTTCTCACCATCACTGCGCAACCAACTCTTCTACTATGGATTAAGTCCAAACTCTTCTGAATTCCAGACCCACGTGTTCAACTGCCCCTGGACATTTCTACCTGGATTTCCCATACGTACCTCAAATCCAACATGCTAAAAATGGAAATCACTTCTCTTTCCCCTGCTTCCTACCTTCTCCCTCAAGGCATATTTCTGTCTTAGACAGGCATCTTGGTGAATGGCACTGCCCAACTAATCAAGCCAAAACTCCCCAGTTTTCTAGACTTTTCATTCTTCCACAATATGTCTAATTAATCACCAAGTATGTCTCCTATTTGCATGCAGTACAGCAACTTTCTGATCTTACTGTAATTTAACTGTCCCCCTCCTCCCTGCAAATCCGTCCTTCAGGGCTATCCTTCGGGAACACAAAAATCAAATTCCTGGCTTAAAATTTCCTAAAAATTCACTCCCTATTACGCCACCCTCCGGACAAAGTTCATCACGTGGCATTAGCCTCCCCCCCCACCCCCCGCCCCCCTCCTTCTGCTTCAGTAATGCTAAATTTCTATGGTCTCTCCTCAAAGGAAAACCCTTTCTGTTCAAGTCTCCCTCCATGGGATACTCTCCCCAACACCACAACACCCCATAATCCATCAACTACCAGTTCAAATGCATAACTTCTCTTGGGATGCCTTCATGAATTCATCCAAGAAACAGAGAGCCTCCATCATCTATTGACTATATGCTGTAAGTATAAATTTATTATACTTCTTACGATATTATATTATAATCACCTCTCTCATCTTAAGAGGGCTGGCTTTTTTTTTGTCCCAAGTGCCCAACATAATATCTCCACTTAGAGATGGTATTCAAAATATACTTATTAAATGAATGGAATAAAGTAGGGGTCAGCAGGGGCACCTGGCTGCCTTGGTTGGTAGGGCATGAAACTCTTGCTCTCAGCGTTAAGTTCAAGCCCCATGTTCAGTGTAGAGATTACTTAAAGAAATTTTTTTTTAAGATTTTTTTTTTTTTTAAGATTTCATTTATTTGAGAGAGAGAGAGAGAGCGAGAGAGAACACAAGCCAGGGTGAAGGGCAGAGGGTGAAGCAGACTCCCCGCTGAGCAGGGAGCCTGATGTGGGACTCGATCCTGGGATTCCGGGATCATGACCTGAGCCGAAAACAGATGCTTAACTGACTGAGACACCCAAGCACCCTTTTTAAAAAGATTTTATTTGAAAGAGAGAGAGAGCGTGTATGTGAGCACGAACAGAGGGGAGGGGCAGAGGGAGAGGGAGAAGCAAACTCCCCGCTGAGCAGGGAGCCCGACATGGGGACTTAATCCCATGACCCTGGGATCATGACCTGAGCCAAAGGCAGATGCTTAACTGACTGAGCCACCCAGGCACCCCTTAAAAATAAAATCTTTAAAAAAATAAGTAAAATCAAGTAGGCATCAGCAAACCATGGCCCATGGGCCAAATGTGGCCCACTACCTGTTTTTGTACAGCCTGCTAGCTAAGAATAGTTTTTACATTTTTTAATGTTTAGAAAAGAAATAATTTTTAAGAATATTTGGTGATGCCTAAAAATTATATGAAATTTAGATTCCAGAGTCCATAAAGATTTTTTGGATCATAGCCATGCTCACTTGTTTACGTTTAGTCTTATGGCTGCTTTCATACCTCAGTGGTGTAGAGTAGCAGCAATGTAGGCCATATGGCCCACAAAGCTGTATTTGCTATAGCTTGTACAGAAAAAAGCCTGCTGACCTCCAAGTGAAATATAAATGAACATGGGCTTTGGTTTCTGACAGAACTTGGTTCAAATCCTGGCTTTACCACTTACTGTGTGACCTAGCACAAATAACCCAACCTTTCTGAGATTCAATTTCTTAATTTGTAAAATGGGTTAACATATCTTGCTGGGTTGTTCTGAAATTTTACTAAGCCTTTTAATCAGGGTCCCTGCTGTAGGAACCAGTCTATAAAGTGCTCAGTACAGAGTTAGTTATACTTAATGTTAAGAAGTCAGGCCCTGGGGCGCCTGGGTGGCTCAGATGGTTAAGCGTCTGCCTTCGGCTCAGGTCATGATCTCAGGGTCCTGGGATCGAGTCCCGCATCGGGCTCCCTGCTCCTTGGGAGCCTGCTTCTCCCTCTGCCTTTCTCTCTCGCTCTGTTTCTAATAAAAAAAAAAAAAAAAAAAATCTTTAAAAAAAAATAAAAAAGAAGTCAGGCCCTGGTTGGAATCCCAGCTCTATCACAGACCGTATGACCTTGGACAAGATGCTTAACTTCTCAGTGCATCAATCTCATCTGTAAGACGTGGATAATAATACATATTTCTCAGGACTGTTATGAGACTTAAATGGGTTGGTCATGTGAATGCTAAGCAGTGCCTGCAGATAGTAAGCACTCAGTAAATACTACTATTAATATAGCAGTATCAGTTAGTTTCTCCCTTCCTACATCTACTCTACCTCTCACTTCTAGTCAAAGCAGCCTGCATCTGTAGAAGTAAGTTAATACTTGCGTGACAAGTGCTATTATAGAAAAATGGGTGGTCAGGAAAGGGTCTCTGTGGCTTGCAAGTCACATCACAGTCATGGTTCTCTTATGTCTCCAATCCTCCCTTTTCTAAATCTTTTCTTCCTTAGAAATCTAGCAAATCCCCAGGCTTCAAAGTAGGGAGCTATAAAATTCTTATCCCTAGCCAAGATTTCTCTCTCTTGAGCCCCAGGGTAGTATTTCTCAATTCCTGATTTCTACCTAATGGCCCAGCATCACCTTAAACTGAAAATGCCAAAAGCTGAAAATTATTCTTCCCCCCAACTGTTCCCCATCTCTCCCCTCCTATCTTCCTCATTTACTAGAAGAACTTGCTATTCTTCCAGTGCACAGGCTGGCTGTCCTGAAATTATACTTTAGTCCTTGTTCTCCTGCAATAAGACTACCTCAAGTCATCTTTTTCCTTTCATTCCTATTGCCACTGACTACTTCAGTCCCCTTTAACTTCAAGCATATTCCACCAAAAAAGCTCTGATTGGTCTCCCCACCACAGGCACCACTCTATACCGCATGCCCACAGTAATCTTCCTAAAACATACCACTTTTCACCATGCCTTTTTTCTGCTTAAAAATTTTGGTGTACTACCCCCTCTTCCAACCCATAATCTATATGGAAAAAGGCAAAGATGACTTCAGTGTGGCAATCTAAATCCTTACCTATCTACCTTGCTCCAGTCTTCCTTTTTAATCTTAGTCCCATGATAAAAATACCATCACCTAACATTTATGCAGTGCTTTATTTTACTCAGAAAACATTCTTACCTGGCTTGCATTTCATCTCCAAAATAACCCTTGGAGAGAGGCTAAACAGATCTCAGTATCTTTCTCTTACAGAAGAGAAAACAGACTTCTAGCACTGAGCTGGAAGTCAGAACAAATGGGTCCCTGTCCCACTCCCCCCTTGGATTCCTAGTAAATCAATCAGTCTGTCTAATACCTCATTCCCACCACTTACATACAGGAGTCTTCTGTTCCAGAAACTCCGGTCTCAGTGTTGTCCCATCCACCTCTCTCCAACACACCTGATGTTTTCTTAGCTCTCTAGTTTACCCCCTACCATTCTCTCACTTGGTAGACGGCCCTAATCCCCAACTCTTGTTATAAAAATACAGTAATACAGCATAGGGAATACAGTCATTAATATTGTAAAAACACTGTACAGTGACAGATGGGAACTAGACTTGTGGTGATCATTTTATAATGTATATAAATATCCAATCACGATGTTGTACACCTGAAACTAATGTAATATTCTATGTCAATTATACTTCAATTTAAAAAAACCCAGTTATTTCTTCAAGTCTTCAGTTTAAATGCCACCCTTTTGAGAATGCCTTCTCTGACACCCAAAACCATTCTATTCCACTTGCCAACACCATGGAAGCTATAATAACTGAGGTGACACTTACCGCCCCAGTCATACTACAGCTAGTTTATCTCATATACTTGGACCTTCCAATACCCCCCTCCAAAAGGAAAAATTGTTAGAATTTTCTATTTGTCTCTGTACCTATCACAATACTTTGCACGTAAGGACTTAAAGTTTTGGATTAGACAGCGTTGGCCAGTGTTTTTCAAATAGCAAGTCACAAACCCTGAGTAGAATGTGCAACCAATCTGGGTCACAACTAGCGTTTTTCCCTGCCTCACGTGGGTAATGTGCCGAGGCGGTAGCAAGGTCTGAGGGAGGCGCACATCAACACACGCGGTGAGCAGCCAATCGCCATGCTTAGGAACTACAAAAAGGTCAGGATTCTGTTTTTAATGAAACAATAGAAAATAAAATACATCTCTCATAGTAAAGATGAGTGCTGCTTTGTGAAACTCTTCATTACATCTGTATGTAACTGCTGGATCATAATATGAAATACATTTCTTACTCTGTGATGTATTTTTTTCAAGTTTGAAAGCTAATGTAGATGACCCAATTTCTAGGCTCAAGCGTTTTACATTTAAACCAGAGATATCTGCTTTCTACCAAACCCCACACCCTACAAGGACCATCAGCTAAATAGAACACATAGGGCGCCTGGGTGGCTCAGTTGGTTAAGCGACTGCCTTCAGCTCAGGTCATGATCCCACAGTCCTGGGATCGAGTCCCGCATCGGGCTCCCTGCTCAGCGGGAGCCTGCTTCTCCCTCTCCCACTCCCCCTGCTTGTGTTCCCTCTCTCGCTGTGTCTCTCTCTGTCAAATAAATAAATAAAATCTTTAAAAAAAAAAAAAAATAAATAAATAAATAAATAGAACACATAGATACACAGGGGCTGAGGAAGACAAATCTTAAAAGAGTAATGAGCGTAGGGGAAAGTTTGTAAAGAAATGTTTCTTAGAGATGTTAGAATGTGCTACAACACTAGGTATTTAGTTTCCAGCCTCTGCCATTTGTTTAGCCAAAAAGACCCCTCTATAGAAGGGCTCCGAAAATGTATTTCTCAATACTCACAGTTAAAGGGCCCTCACCACAGCCCACAATACAAGGGTATATAGGATCTGGCCCTGGCTATGGTCACTTCATTTCCCTTTCCCTCTCAATCATGGTCTTCCAGCCACAGTGGCCTCCATGCTGTTCCCAGAACATTCTAAGTTTCAGCATCTTTGCACCTGCTATATCCTCCCCCGTTATCTTTCCTTCTTTAGATTTTATTTGACACAGAGAGAGAGAGAGAGAGAGAGAGAAAGTGCGCACAAGCAGGTGGGAGTGGCAGAGGGGTAGGGAGAAGCAGTCTCCCCGCTGAGCAGGGGGCTTGATCATGACCTGAGCTGAAGGCAGGCGCTCAACTGACTGAGCCACCCAGGGGCCCCCTTCCTTCTTTAAATATCCTTCACTTAATTCAAAGTTTTTTTCTTTGAATGTCCCATCTTCAAAAAGGTCCTCCCTGACCACAGTATGAGGGAGGGCCCCACTCTCTATTCCCTTAACCCACTGTATGGTTTTGCATAATACTTGTCACCACCTAAAACTCTAGTACACATTTATTCTTTTATGGTCTACCCCAGGGATCCACAAGCTTTTTCTATAAAAAGCCAAATAGTAAATATTTTCAGCTTTTTCTGTCACAACTACTCAACTCTGCCATTATAGTATAAAAGCAGTTTAGACAATATGTAAATGAGCAGATGCAGCTGTGTTCAAATAAAACTTTATTTACAAAAACAAGCAGCCGGCTGGGTTTGGCTCAGAGGCCATGTACCCCTGATATATTCCTTCTAATAGAATGGGTCACTAAAAAAAAAAAAAAGAATATGAGTGTCATAGGGACAGGAATCTTCTCTGTTTTGTTCTCATCATGGTATCCTTTAGGCCAGAATAGTGCCTAGCCCCAGGTACACATTCAATAAATTCAATAAATATGTGTTGAGTAAATTAATAGTACTGGTCTGGAGTGGAGAGCCACAACTCTCTTCCACTTCGTTGGGTGACAATAACATGGCGTTCAAGAAGAATGAGGCCAAGGTCAGCAACTGTACTTCCCTTTAGTTAGTACCATACCATGAAAAATGGTACCACAACCATTGTGTGCCCCTATCACCAGCAATAACCATCTCACACATAAATGCTTTGGTCATAACTGGGTCCAGGGAGAAGCCTGTTAAAACACAAATGCCTTGGCTCCACCCCCAGAAACTCTGATTCAGTAGGTCCACGGTAGGCTCCAAGAGTCTGCATTTCTAGCCAAGTTCCTAGGTGATGCTGATAGTGCTGGTCCTAAACTACTCTTTGAGAACCAGTGGGTAAGAGCACCCACAAACCATATAGTACTAGTATTTTTATACTATTAAAAAAAAAGGGCGCCTGGGTGGCTCAATTGGTTAAGCGACTGCCTTCGGCTCAGGTCATGATCCTGGAGTCCCGGGATCGAGTCCCGCATCGGGCTCCCTGCTCGGCAGGGAGTCTGCTTCTCCCTCTGACCCTCCTCCCTCTCATGCTCTCTGTCTCTCATTCTCTCTGTCTCAAATAAATAAATAAAATCTTTAAAAAAAAAAAAAAGCCATAAATTCCTGATGTTCCAGTGATCTGGTTCGGGGGGGGGGGGGCGGGGACTGAAAAAGAAGACAACCATAAAACTGTTCCGTGGGAATGTTGCCTCAGTGAAATGAAGGCAAACACCATAAGGTCTTTAATTTTTTACAGACCATCTCCCAAACACTCTGTTTTTACTTGCAAATCTAGCTCTAACTGGCTAAAACAATACGCCAAACAGGTAAAAAAGAGAAATCACCAGTGGCCGGCTAACCTTGATAGTGGGCTATTAGCTCATAATCAGTTTTCTTAAAATTACTTTAAAAAAAAAAATTTTTTTTTTTTTAAATTTTTTAAAGTAGGCTCCACTTCGAACATAGTGCTTGAACTCAGGACCCTGAGATTAAGAGTCTCATGCTCTATGGACTGAGCCAGTCACATGCCCCAATTTTCTTAAAATTACTTTGAGGACGAATCATAACCACCTGCTTTTCTATTGTTAGATGCCAAAGGCCTTTTCCGAAAGGATACTGGAAAGCCAATCTTATTACAATGAAATACACCTACAATAAATTACCAAGCCTGGAGGTCACTTTCTTCAAATGATAAAAAGTCTATCACCACCAGACAGAACCCACAACTACCTCCTGAATCCACCATAACAGAACTTGCAATGGACTAGTAACAATTTTTACAAGTTCTACGTTCGTCATCACAGAAGACTTAAAATAACCCCCCAAACTCACATTAAAATCACCCTGAGTCCAATATTTACTCTTCCAATCTGAATAGCCCACAGAGGGATTATAATTTATATACATTTGTAGCTGTTTATAAAGTAGTTTTCTATTGTAATGGTTCTATGTTGCTAACATAGGTTAAGAAATAATTTTAAAGGGGTGCCTGGGTGGCTCAGATGGTTAAGCGTCTGCCTTCGGCTCAGGTCATGATCCCAGGGTCCTGGGATCGAGCCCCATATCAGGCTCCTGGCTTGGCGGGGAGCCTGCTTCTCCCTCTCCCTCTGCCTCTCCCTCTGCTCATGTACTCTCTCTGTGTGTCTCAAATGAATGAATAAAACTTAAAAAAAAAATTTAAGGTGAAAAAGTAAGGTAAAATCTTGGTTCTTAGGAAAGAAATTCAAGAAGCAAAAATCCAGAATGTCAATGAATGGACCATTAAGAAGATGGCAATACTACATCAAAATGTACCTACAAAAAGAGACTGTATGTGATCAAAAAATGTATTAGCAGACCCCCAATGCATGAGTCTAAAGATGATTCTCAGCTAAGATCAAGTATTTTTGATCCAAATTTAGTATCTGAACTCAAGTGTACTAACTGTAAAATATACACTAGATTTTTAAATTTTTTAAGAAAAAAACCCATAATTTTTATGCTGATTACATGTTTAAATGCTAATTTGGATATATTGGGTTAAAGTATTAAACTATTTAAATTAATTTCGGGGCACCTGGGTGGCTCAGATGGTTAAGCCTCTGCCTTCGGCTCAGGTCATGATCCCAGGGTCCTGGAATCGAGCCCCGCATCGGGCTCCCTGCTCCGCGGGGTGTCTGCTTCTCTCCCTCCTTCCTGCTCGAGCTCTCTCTCACTATCGCTGTCTCTCTCAAATAAATAAATAAAATATTTTTAAAAATAAATTAATTTCACCTCTTTGGCTTTGTTACTGTGGCTACCAGAGAATTTAAAGATTTATTTATTTATTTGAGAGAGAGAGCTCGCGTGCACACACAAGCGGGAGGGGCAGAGGGAGAAGGAAAGAGAATCTCAAGCAGATTCCACACCAAGCATGGAGCCTGACACAGGACTCCATCTCACAACCCTGTGATCACAGCCTGAGCTGAAACCAAGAGTGGGTCCCTTAACCGACTGTGCCACCTAGGACCCCCCACCAGAGAATTTAAAATTACATGTGGCTTGCACTAGATTTCTATTGTATAGTGATGGTCTAATCCAATTCTGCAAGTAGACTTGCTCTCTCCTCTTCCTTTGGGTGATTTCTAAAAAGCTTGTAGAAAATTACATGGAGCAAGAAAGAACATGAAGCTATGTGGTATGTCTGACATGGGATGTCAGAAAAACCATGGGTCAGGTGCTCATCCACTGTCACTTCAGGTCTGATCACCATTTTTCCTAGGGAAGGGAAGATCAGTCCCTCCTCTGTGACCACTATGTATATCCGTATATATAGCCACACACACAAACTGCACACTTTACATTAATTTCAAATTGCAATTAACTGTATCAGAATCCCTAGCTTATCAGGCAGAATGTAAGATCTCTGATTATGAAAATTACCTGGTTCCCAATACCCAAACACCCCCAGCTACCTAGTATGTATTTCATTCTTATAGAAGAGACACATCTATAACAACTCCTTTAAGATTTTATTTATTTATTTGACAGAGAGATAGAGCCAGAGAGCACAAGTGGGAGGTGGGGGAGGGATGACAGAGGAAAGGGATGACAGAGGAAGAGGAAGAAGCAGGCTCCCTGCTGAGCAAGGAGCCCGGATGCGGGGCTCAATCCCAGGACCCTGGGATCATGACTTGAGCCGAAGGCAGACGTTCAACCAACTGAGCCACCCAGGTGCCCCCTATTTTTATTTTTTTTAAGATTTTACTTATTTGAGAGAGAAAGAGAGAGAGAGAGGGCACATGCGCACGAGTGGGGGGAGGGGCAGAGGGAGAGGGGGAAAAACAGACTCCCTGCTGAGCAGGGAGCCCTGGGATCAGGACCTGAATGGAAGTCAGCCGCTTAACCAACTGAGCCACCCAGGCGCCCCTGTAGCAACCCCTTTAAATAATTCCTGCCTGTTTTACTGCAATGGCCTTAACTCCTAATTTAGAAAGTTTCTCATTTCCTTGCACTGCCAAACCTCTACAACCATAGAAAGGAGAATACTGACTGAGAAGAATACCAAAAAGAAGTACCATCTAGTTTCTCACTCAACAGTTGCTATATAACCATTAAGCCTCTGCACCAAAAAAACTAAACTGAATACAAAATTTAAACATTTTATCCCTTGAGCTCTTTTCTCTCTAAGCATCAAAAAGATACTTATAAACCTACAAGGAATAACCTTCTTGAACATACTCTAACATATGCAGATGTGTGTTGAGACTTCTATAGTCCAAGGGCAATACTGTTAAGGAAAGAAATGTCCTGCTGGGCAGAATTGGAAGTATTGAGAAACTTAAATGAAAATAAGCTTAAAAAAGAAAAAGAAAAGAAAAAGGAGGGGGAGATGAATATTGCCAAAACATTAAAATACGTACATGATTTAATTACCCTGTCATAAAATATAAACTTCAAGGACTAATTCCAGCATACTGGAAAAGAACCACAGCCTGGGCAATAGGAAAGCATTTAATTCCCAAAGGTGTTTCAAACCCACTGAATATTATCATCCTGCAGAAAGGGTCACCAACTTGGGGCAAGCTCTGGAGATGACTTTGAGTGGTACTCAGTGCGAAGTCCATAAATATCCACTAAATGAATAACTGAATGAATCAGAAAACTCACGCAAGGTGCAATTAATATTCAGAACCCACAGCCAGTTAATCCGAAACCAGAGCTAGAAGTAGAACCAAAAACAGTACCCGGATCTAATCCCAAACCATTCCCCCAGGAGTCAGCTCCCCTTAAATTTTTTTGTTCTGTGTAGTTTGTCCATCCCCTCTAACTTTTATGAAAAGTTCCAAATCCTCTTTCCCACATTCTCCCTCCTTCTTAACCAGCTTCCCAGATAAAAACAGAAGATAGCAATTTCTAGTCTCACCATTTTTTAGACAAATAACAACATCTCTAACAATCACCCAGAAGTGTTCAGATGTCTGGCCTCCCAAAGGCCAGACATTGTGCTCGGTGGCAGGGCACAAAGGTAAGCGTAACACTATACCTACCTTTCAGGTGGCTTCCTGGGGAGACAGACAAGCAAACAATTACAGCATAAAAAAATACTTGGAGAATAAGGCAGGAGTGCCACTAGAGGGACCCTTAACTTTACTGGGTGGGAAGGGAGGGTAACAAGAGTCTTCAAGGAACAATGAAAGAAATAAAAGTCAAAACCAAAAAATAAATTATAATTGAATATGCCTGTGACTGTTCTCCTAGCTCCCCAAGTTAGCACTCTAAAGTGACTCTAATGAAAATCCTCTTACTATAAAAAAAAAAAAAAAAGCTGAAGTTCAGGACACTGGCACTGAGTACTAGCAAGAGAGGAAAAAAAAAACCCCACACGATTCAGCAGGACATAATGCTAAACCTAATTAGTCATGATGTCAAGAGGCTTCACCCATTTATTGTCTGTCCCTCCTAGCTAAAGGTGACTTGACTGACCCACTCTTGTGATTCCAGTTGGTTTTTTTCTAGCAGCAGTGATAGACTTGCAGGGGTCCATCCGTACTTCCAATACTCCTTGTGTCCATTGGCAAAATCTGCTGGACTGCTGGTTGGCACTGTGGCCATGGAAGAAATAAACTGACCACGTACATGAACCAGATGGACCCACACTGCTTTTTTACTATCCAGAAAGACAACTAAAACCGCCATTAGCAAACACTGCGGGAGGGTGGTAAGAGAGGTAGAGTAGGGATGGCACCCCGGAAAGTGCCTAACAAGGAAATTCATCTCTTGCTAGTTTCATAGGACACTGAGTTTTCACCTCCTGGTACTCAGGCCCAAGCTTCACGCCCACCTTGCCTAACTTTCCTCTGCCAACAATGTCCTGTCCTCTTGTCTAACCATCCCAAGAACATCCTCTCTTCTCTTAATCACTCACTTCCTTCCCATGGAATCTACGTAATATGTTCCCTTAGGAAACTGTCTGCCTTTTCACATATCTCCATCATGGATCAGGACATGGCTAATATATAAAAATAAACACATTTTTTAAAAAGTTCTGATTGTACACCTCTTAAGGGCTCTTTCTTCAATTTTATTATTTTTTTTTAACAATTTTATTTATTTGAGAGAGAGAGCGAGAGAGGGAACGTGTGAGTGCAAGCAGGGACAAGCAGACTCTGCGCTGAGCCACGGAGCCCATGATGGGCTCAATCCCACAATCCTGACATCAGGACCTGAGCCAAAATCAAGAGTTGGATGCTTAATGGACTGAGCCACCCAGGCACCCCTCTTTCCTCAATTTTAATGAATAACTTCAGCAACTGAAATATCTATACCTTATCATTTAAAAAAAACTGAAAAACATCATGGCTCCTAGCACAACACTAAAATTAATATGGAATTAATTTTTTACAAACAGATATTTTAATAATAGATCTCACGACCCTGAGATCATGACCTGAGTCTGATGCTTAACCAGGCGCCCCTTAACTTTTATGAATATAAAATGTAGGAAATGTTTCCTTTGAGTTCATGCTCATGAAAATAGCCCCCCAGGAATATTTATACTGTAATATTAAAAAACACTATTTCTAGGATAATCCAACGATACCTTAACCTTCACTAAAAACAGCTTTTGGAACCTCCAGTTTAAAACAAAAACACCAAAAAACCCGTAAACCTCAGCAAATGTATATGGTAAATGTTATAAAGCTGATGTTTTGAAAATTATGACTCATAAGTGCATGGATTTCTTCATTTTTAAGATATTGCAAGCTTAACCCAGGGATTTGTTTCACATCAGAAGTGTATTAAGTTTTTATTGTAAAAAAGTTTTCAATCTTTAAACAAGATTGCTGCTAATACATCTTAAAATCCTAAGACTGAAAGGAATTTCTTCCAGATTAAATTTCCAATTTAAAATAAGAAAATTGTATTTTATGACATTTTAACTTAAACACGAATGTCAAAATATGGGGAAAATTAGTTCCCAAGTCAGTTTTATGAAATCATGAAATCGAAGACCCCAGAAATTAAAATATTTACATTCTTATCTATCTTTTATTGAAAGTCAAGGTAAATGTAATTCACAATTTCTTGAATTGAAAAAGTCTTAAGAATGTCATAATCTTTTAACAGATCATAGTTAAAATAAATGGTCTGACATGTTGGTAAAAATCTTTTCAGTGGGAGTCAATTTACTTCACTTACAGGAAGGCAAAAGTCACCACATTAAAATCACAAGCCAATTACCAATCCTGGCTTTGCAGTTCCCAAATCCTAAAAACAAAATTATTGCACATCACTCTGGGATCATCTGCATGTATGCTTTTAGGGTCAGATAACATTTTTTAGAGAAGAGAAAATTTAAATCTACTAACAACAGTGGCAAAATGTCAAAAAATGGTACAACTTTCAAAAGCTAGATTAATGGCCTACCTACTTCTGTACTTTACAGTTGGAAAATAAACAGTATCAGTTGTTTCTGAGAATAACAATATGATCCCCTACCTGTTCACTTACTTGCTATCATTTTTACGTATGAAAATCTTCTAAAAACTAGGGGAAATATAAATCCAGTGAAGGACTCTATGTGAAATCTCCAATTTTTTCAAAATCAAGAGTAGCCCACCAAAAAGTTAAGAAGGCACTGAAGAAAAACAGATTCCCTCTCTGAAGTCGGGAAATTCGGTTAAAAAAAAAAGCTGGTAATTATTTTGTTATCAATTAATTTATCCATTCCTTATGGCATGTCTCACATTTGTCTGTGGATGCTGTGCCACCAAATTTAAGGTGAGGAGCTGGGTCTCATTCATTCACCCCCACATTCCGTGGTTCCTAGCAAAGTGCCCCATACATACTAACAACTTGAAAAAAGGTTGACTGAATTAAGGCAATAAATGTGTTCCTAACTGCAGGTAATCAATTAGGCTCGAACTCATGCAAGAACATTCATAATTTCATTTTAGCTAATAAGCACTGAGTAATTTGACGTATTTTTAATTTGCCAAGCTATTAAATGGATTTTAAGCTCTGAATAACATTCTTATTTTTTAAACATATTCAAAATAAAGTGCGTAGTGAAACATTAAAAAAATATTCTTACAAATAAAAAAGGCAATGATTGGTTTCACTGTGTATAACATGGAACTAGATGGTGTTGGTATGGTGAACACAAAGTGACCCAGCACTGATGTAAAAGGTTTGTTAACAAGACAAGAACATTACAAAGAGAATTAGAAGCTGGAAAAATGGAATTCTGGCTAGAAAAGTCATAGTGGGCAAGCAGGAGACTTACTTAATACAGAGTACTACTGTCTCCACTCAGACAGGGTCTTGGGAAGTTGGAAAGCCTGTTTCCCACCCTCAAGAACAATTACTTCTCTACCGATCTACAGGGTGCATGCTGGAAACCGAGGTACAGACCATGGACCGAACTTACCATCACCCAAAGGAAACGATGGAATGAATACCAAGCAGAATGGGCCCTTGGGTTCCTGGGTGGCTCAGTTGGTTAAGCGACTGCCTTCAGCTCAGGTCATGATCCTGGAGTCCCAGGATCGAGTCCCATATCGGGCTCCCTGCTCAGCAGGGAGTCTGCTTCTCCCTCTGACCCTCCCCCCTCTCATGTGCTCTCTCTCTCTCATTCTCTCTCTCAAATAAATAAATCTTAAAAAAAAAAAAAAGAATATATCTTTAAAAAGAATGGGCCCTTTATGGGCTCCCAACAATTCCAGTTCCACCAACTCTCTAAAGCTCTAGTTGAGAAAAGAAGTAGGCAAAGTATAGCCCACAGGCCAAACTGGGCCAAGTTCAGCCACCTCCTGCGTTTGTATGGCCTGCAAGCTAAGAATGGTTTCTACCTTTTTTAAATAGTAAAACAAAGACACATTTTATGACATATGAAAATTATATGAAATTCAAATGTCAGCATCCAAAAATAAGGTTTTCATTGGAACAACGCTGTGCTTATTCATTTCCATGTTGTCCATAGCTGCTTCTGTACTACAACAGCAGAGCTGACAGAGACCATAACGGCACACCCAGCCCACAATATCTACCACCTGGCCTTTTACAGAAAAAGTACGCTGAACCCTGGCTAGAGCATTTCTTTATGCTCCTGGTTGCATCTCCTTTCTCAGAGGTGGTCCACTGCTTCACAGAGTTGAGACTCTAAGCTTGACAGATGTCCATCTTGGGACTGTGTGGTCCAAAGTTACATCATTACATATAATATCCTTCAACTCTTTAGGGTGGGCACAAAGACAAAGTAACAAATCACATGCATTCGGAAGGCCCTGAAAAGGTAGCACAATCCAAATACAACATTACAGGCAGCACATTTCAGATCTTTTACCAGACTACCACATCCAGTTCCGGGTCACGTGGTGAAAGGAAACAAGAACCACAGAGAATTTGGAGATTGGATAGATGATTAAAAGAGCTCAAAAATCATACCACTAAAGAAATGCTAAAAGAAATGGGATGTGCTTGCTCAAAAAAGAGAAAAGCGGGGAAAGAACTATAATAGTGAGGGTGTCAAACTCTGCATTTGTTGATAGATTAAATTTTTACTGATGAAAATAATGGCAGCCTCAACTAATACTCCACAAAACACGCATCTAATGAATTAAATGTGATTCTTAATGAGACTGCCACTCCTGCCTTAGGCCATAAACTAGCCCCTTAAAAGATAATCACTTGTCAAATATTGTACTGTAAGCCTTCAACTGACGGATTAGAGGAATGTTCCTTTTTCAGAAACATCTGGCATTATGTAAGTTACCAGAAAAAGTGTGCTATTAATGTGCTGAGGTTCAGTAATATTCAAGTAACTAAAAAGTAACATAAGTTTCAAAACCATATGCCTTTCCACAGGACCAAATAGGGGGAAATGGGCTTAAATTACAGAATTTGTGTTACATTCAAAAATGTTCACACTGTGGGATTTTAATTACTCTAAAAGATTACTGGTAAAGGAATCTTCCCAGGACACCATTCAATTAGAATGGAACTATCTGGATGTTATTCTAAAGCTGAAGAATGGGTCTCAAATCAATTCTTCCACCGCTGATTCTGTAGTTTTAACTCTCCCAGTTCTTATGAGTAAGAGAGCCTGCAGCCATGCTCAGTTTCATTTTGTCTTGAAGGTGGTCCATGTACACACGACTACATCTGACATAAACTTCAAGATCCCAAATTAAAATTTGGTTGTAGCTTTAATAACTTCTTTTAAATTACAGAGATAAGAGTATACATTCCTATTAAGTAGGAAAAATTGGGAAAATGGGCATAGTTTCCAAATATTTCCATGAGCCGAAGTACCTTATTATCTCAAAATGTCCAACACTTGCACACAGTAAGTGAAGACGGTATTTAGTTTTGAGCCTTTTAAAATACAGAATCCTTGAACACAAAATGTTCTTTGAGTCAATCTCAACACTGCAATTAATAATACAAATTCTGAAACTTGCTCTAAATATAATTTTAATCAACCTGAGTTTTTCAACCTCGAAATTCTAAGGCCTGCATTTCCCTAAGAAAACCCTTGCAATGGTGTGAAGCACACAGTAATCTGACTCACTAAACTTTCTCCACTCCTACATCACCTATACAGGATTTTAAAATCAAGAGTACACAACTTGCAAGCCACTTCTACAATCTTGCATTAACCTTACCAGGATAAACTTTTCGCCAAGTCTCTTAACACTTTTTTATTTATTTAAAGACCTGGGGTAGTGAAACAAAGAAAACACAACCCCCTCCCCCTTTTCTAAACCATATGGCAGTAAATTGAAGTTAACTTCTTTTTTACCGGCTCAACGCCTATACATCGGTCCTAAACATGTTTCTCTTTGTGCCCTGGGACTGGGCTAGAACTGTCTGCTTATTTGCAACTGTACCCCAATCATGTTTTGGGGTCGAAAAACAAGTCCAAAACGCCCCCTGACCATTAACAGACCTCGCCGCGGTCATTTACCGAAACCTGGTTAGGTAGGTAGTGCACGCAGGGCGAGGGGCCCGCGGCCCGCCCGGAGCGAGTCCCGCTCTGACCGGGCGATCGAGCAGGGAGTTTACTCGCCCCGGCCGGGCCGGATCCGCCCCGGGAACTTGGTTACCCGAGCCCAGGGACGCGCCGAGGCCTAGCCGCGAGGCCGGGGCGGGCTCCGGGTGGCGGGGGCTTCCCGTTCCCCGGCCGCAAAGCCTTCCCGCCCGCCCCGCGGTTGCCCGCAGGCAGGGGCACTGCTCGTCGTCTCCCGGCGACCGGACGCGCCTGCAGGGTCCACGGACGGCTCCTCTGTCTCCCGCCGCCGCCTGCGGCCCCGTTCGGCGGCCGCACCGAGCCCTTCCGGGGCGGCGGGAGCGCTAGGCCGCGCCGCAGCCCGCGGCTCCGGGGCCGGCCAGGCGGGCCGCGGCGTCCGGTATCAGTCCCGAGGGCCGGGCTCCCGCCGGTAACGGGCCCCGCCGACTCCCCTCCCCCTCCCCCGCCCCATGACAGTGCAAACCCTCCGGCCGGCCCGGCCGCCCCGCCTCCGGCACCAGGCCCAGCTCAGGGCCGCGGCCGTGGCGGCGGCGGCGGCAGCAGAGCCGCCACGGCTCTCCGCCCTCGCTCGCTCGCACCCAGGCCAGGCGCCTCGGGCCCGGCTCGGGCTCGACCGAAGTCTCCGCCGCTTCCCGGCCGCCCTCCGCGGCGCCTGGCCCGGGCGGGGTAGGCCGAGGCCCGGGCGGTGGGGGCGGGGGCTCCTCTCACCTTCATGTCGGGACATCCTAGTTCAGACGGTGGCGGCGCGGCCCCTCCCGGGCTCCGGCTGCAGTGTCCCCGGCGGGGTCCCGGCGCTGCCCGCGCCGGCCGGCCGACTCCCACTCGACTCCCGGGCTCGGCCGCGGGGGCGGGGTGGGCAGGGGAGCGCTCCCGCGGCGGCGGCGGCGGCGGGGAGGCGGCGCGGGGCGGGAATGGGGCCGGGCCTGGCCGGGGCTGAGCTCCTCCAGGAGGCGGGTCCGACGCCGCGGCTCCGCCGGCGCCCGCCGTGACTCGGTCACTCTCGGGCCCGCCGGCTCCCGGCTGCGGCGCCGCGCTCCGCAAATCCCGCTCCTCCCCTCCCCCGGCCCACCCCCCGCCCCTCTCCCCCGGCTCCCGGCCGCCGCCTCCTCCTCCTCTTCCTCCTCCTCCGCCTCCTTCCGCCGCCCGCACGCCGGCCCCGCCTCTCGTTGCCCGCGCCGGGCCCAGCCGCCTGGAGACCCCGCGGCAGGCGGTCGCGGCGGAGGCGGCGCGGCGCCTGCCCGCGCTCGCCAGCAGGCCGTGGTCGGGCGCCCG